>NC_080377.1:61447057-61747057 GCF_014773155.1 Arachis stenosperma | reverse complement strand
CATTTTGGCTTTGTATTCCTCAACCTTAGTTGCTGCAGGTTTATTACCTACAGAAGTGGGTTGGGGAGCCTTCCTAGAAGGGTTGTTATCAGCACTTGTATGTGACTGATTCCCTACTGGCATTTGAATGCCAGTGGTAGGAGCTGGAGTGGCGTTAGACGCCACTTCCTTGTTTGTCACTGGCGTTTGAACGCCAGAACCATGCTCCCTTTGGGAGTTCAACGCCGGATTCATGCTTGTTTCTGGCGTTGAACGCCAGGAATGAGCATGGTCTGGGCGTTTAGCGCCAGCTTTATTCCTCTCTGGGCTCTGATTGTCCTCAGAGGGATTTTGAGTCTCTACCTGTTCATTTCTTGGTTTCCTGCTGCTTTGAAGTGAGGTATTTAATGTTTTTCCACTTCTTAATTGAACTGCTTGGCATTCTTCTGTTATTTGTTTTGACAGTTGCTTTTCTGTCTGCTTTAATTGCACTTCCATATTCCTATTAGCCATTCTTGTTTCCTGTAATATTTCCTTGAATTCGGCTAGCTGCTTGGTTAGAAAGTCTAATTGCTGATTGAATTCATTAGCCTGATCCACCGGACTGAGTTCAGCAGTTACTTTTTTAGCTTCTTCTTTCATAGAAGATTCACTGCTTAGGTACAGATGCTGATTTCTGGCAACTGTATCAATAAGCTCTTGAGCTTCTTCAATTGTTTTTCTCATGTGTATAGATCCACCAGCTGAGTGGTCTAGAGAAGTCTGAGCTTTTCTGTAAGCCCGTAGTAGAAGATGTCTAATTGCACCCATTCTGAAAACATTTCAGAGGGGCATTTTCTTAGCATCTCTGTATCTCTCCCAGGCATCATAAAGGGATTCATTATCTCCTTGTTTGAAGCCTTGGATGTTTAGCCTTAGCTGTGTCATCCGTTTGGGAGGGAAATAGTGATTCAGGAATTTTCTGACAGCTGTTTCCATGTTTTTATGCTGTTCTTAGGCTGGTTATTTAACCACCTCTTAGCTTGATCTTTTACAGCAAATGGAAACAGTAATAATCTGTAGACATCCTGATCCACTTCTTTATCATGTACTGTGTCAGCAATTTGTAAAAATTGTGCCAGAAACTCTGTAGGTTCTTCATGAGGAAGACCAGAATACTGGCAGTTTTGCTGCACCATGATAATGAGCTGAGGATTCAGCTCAAAGCTACTAACTCCAATGGAGGGTATACAGATACTACTCCCATATGAAGCAGTAGTGGGGTTGGCATATGACCCCAGAGTCCTCTTGTCTTGTTCATTCATACTTACTTCCATAATGGAATACAAGAGGGATGATATGTATGTTGATATTATATTTATAATAGTGGAATAAATAAAAAATGGAATATATATAAAAATATTTGAAAATATTTTGTGAAAATATTTTTTTTATTTTTTTATTTTTTTTTCGAAAAAGTTTTGAAATTGAAATCTGAACTTTATATAAAAAAAAATTTCGAAAAAGTAGTTCAAAATTAGTTAGAAAATATAATTTTTTTTTTGAATTTTGAATTTTATGATGAAAGAGAAAGACACACAAAAAACACAAGACTTAAAATTTTTAGATCTAATGCTCCTTATTTTCAAAAATTTTTGGAGGGAAAACACCAAGGAACACCAAACTTAAAAATTTTAAGATCAAGACACAAGAATAACTCAAGAACACCTTGAGGATTCACAAGAACACCAAGAACAAAAGGAAGGACACTGAACTTAAAATTTTTAGAAAACTTTAATAAAATTTTCGAAAATTATAAAAAGATTAACAAGAAAACACCAAACTTAAAGTTTGGCACAAGATTCAATCCAAGAAAAATTATTTTTAAAAAAAAAGGTTCCAAAGGGTATAACCAATTATCAAGAACAACTTAAAGATCAAGGAAGAACCAAGAATACTAACACGAGATTTTCAAAGAAAATATAAAATATGCAATTAACACCAAACTTAGAATAAGACACTAAACTCACGAAAAATTAACAATTAATTAAGAAATAATATTTTTGAAAAGAAATTTTTGAAAATAAACTATCCTATCAGAATTTGATGACTCTATAACAACAAAAAGGAATTATTCCTAATCTAAGAAATAAAATAAGCCTTCAATTGTCCAAACTTAATAATCCCCGGCAACGGCGCCAAAAACTTGGTGCACGAATTTGTGATTCGCACAACTAACCAGCAAGTGCACTGGGTCGTCCAAGTAATACCTTACGTGAGTAAGGGTCGATCCCACGGAGACTATTGGCTTGAAGCAATCAATGTTTATTTTATTAATCTTAGTTAGGAGGCCAAAAGGATAAAAAGTGAAATTACTAGATTTGATTATAAAGATAAAAGAGAATAACAGTGTTACTTGTTGTGCAGTAATGGGGAATATGTTGGAGTTTTGGAGATGCTTTGTCCTTTGACTTCAACTTTTCCTTGAAATCCTTCAATACACGCAAGGCTCCTTCCATGGCAAGCTCTATGTAGGGTGTCACCGTTGTCAATGGCTACTTCCCATCCTCTCAGTGAAAACGTTCCTATGCTCTGTCACAGCACGGCTAATCATCTGTCGGTTCTCAATCAGGTTGGAATAGAATCCATTGATTTTTTTGCGTCTGTCACTAACGCCCAGCCCTCAGGAGTTTGAAGCACGTCACAGTCATTCAATCCCGGAATCCTACTCGGAATACCACAGACAAGGTTTAGACTTTCCGGATTCTCATGAGTGCTGCCATCAATCCGGCTTATACCACGAAGATTCTGATTAAGGAATCTAAGAGATATTCATTCAGTCTGATGTAGAACGGAGGTGGTTGTCAGGCACACGTTCATGGATTGAGGAAGGTGATGAGTGTCACGGATCATCACCTTCTTCATAATTAAGCGCGAATAAACATCTTAGATAAGAACAAGCGTGTTTGAATGAAAAACAAAGGAATTGTATTAAATCATCGAGACGCTGCAGAGCTCCTCACCCCCAACAATGGAGTTTAGAGACTCATGCCATCAAAAGTATGTAATTCAGATTTGAAAAGTGTCATGAGGTACAAGATAAGTCTCTAAAAGTTGTTTAAATAGTAAACTAGTAACCTAGGTTTACAGAAAATGAGTAAACAAAGATAATTGGTGCAGAAATCCACTTCTGGGGCCCACTTGGTGTGTGCTGGGGCTGAGACTAAAGCTATCCACGAGTAGAGGCCTTTCTTGGCGTTAAACTCCAGGTTTGACGTGTTTTGGGCGTTCAACTCCGGATCATGACGTTTTTCTGGCGTTTAACTCCAGACAGCAGCATGAACTTGGCGTTCAACGCCAAGTTACGTCGTCTATCTTCGCGCAAAGTATGGACTATTATATATTCTGGAAACCTAGATGTCTACTTTCCAACACCGTTGAGAGAGCGCGTCAAATAAAAACTAATTAAAACATGCTAAAATCTACATGAAATTACCCCCAAAAAGCGTATAAAATATCCGCTCATCAGGTGACCATAAAGGCTACGGTCACGGTTTTAAGGTGGGGTGACCATAGAAGCTATGGTCACATGAAAACCGTGACTGTAAACCCCATAAAATTAGCGAATAATTAATCAATAAATTAATTTTAATAAAAAAATTAGAAATGCAAATTTTATAGTTTAATTGGATAGAGCTAATTAAAATGAAAATTTTGATACTAATTTCAAAGAATTCGGCCTAAGATTGGGCCGAACAGGCCAAACCAGTCGAATCGGGCCTAAGCCGGGCCCATGGGCCCAACTGACTCATTAAATAAATGAGCATCAGCTCCTTCCCTTGCTCCTTCCCTTCCCATTTCTGCATGCAAAATGCACTGGGAAGCAAGCAAAAAGGGGGAAGAACACCTTAAGTTCCAAAACCCTTGATTTCCATTCAAATCCACGTAATTTTTTATCCGGAGCTCCAATCGCTGCATCGTTTACGCCCATGCGACCACGGCGTCGAGCTCTACAAAGTTCAAAACATTGTGAGGTAAGAAAGCCACTTTTTCTTCCTCAATTTTTTCACCTTCAGTTTCGAAATTTATGAACAAAGGTAATGATAATTGTTCAATTTTGGTGTTTATGCTCGAATTAGCTTGAGGAGAACGTTCAATTTTGCTTCTTTGGTGCTTGTGTAAGGTGAGAATTTTAGAACCTTAGCAAATTTCTTAATTGAGTATGTAAGGTATTCAATTTTGGGTATATATGTATGATATATGTGAATTAGGTTTGTGTATAAGTAAATTGCAGCTTAATTGTATACATTGGTGGCTCGGTGGAGTTAGGTGCCATTACTTTGGGGATTTTGGATCCTTGGAATTGTGTTAGTGCCTCTTTGGTGGTGTCTCGGATTATACATGGAAATCGGCCAAGGTATGGTTTAGGTTTCACGCATTTAATATATAATGATCTGTGAAAACTTAGGCTAAATGACCATAGGATAGGTTGAAAAACATGAAAACGTTCAACGCTTAGCACCCTTAATGATGATTATGATGTGAATTGAATATGTGTTGGATGATTGTTTTGTATATTGGTAATAGTATGTTAATCGGTGAGTTGGTGGTGAATGATAGGAAGATATGAAGATATATTGAGTAAGTGGATATATGTTAATGTTGTTAATGAAAAAATGAAATTAGGTTGAAATTGTGTACTAACAAAGTATGATTGAAGGTAGTGTGATATGAACAATTTAGTATGGTGTTAGTGTGCTTTAATATTATTGAGTTGAGTGTTGGTATAGAAGTTTGGTTTTGAGTTTGGTTTTTAATGAAAATTGAGGTTGAAGATTTTTATGTAAAACTGATTTGGCCGAACTTCGGTGAGCCATAACATGGCTTTTGAACCACCAAATTAATTCATACTCATTTCAAATGAAAATTGGGTTCGTGAAGTTTGTGCCATTTGAAGAACAGATGAAAAATGTTTTAAAACAAAAAAGTTATGCGTATCGGAAGTTTGGAGTGCAAAACTGAAAATTCTGTAGCATTCAGCATTTTTGCTATTTTGCATAACTTACATACGTAACCACTGCACGCGACGCGACCAACCTATTCGGGTTGGGTATCTCGCGTACGCGAGCAGGTTGCTTGTGTTTGCGAGCATAGAGAATTATATGCCCACGCGAACGCGTGACCTTTCAGTAAATGCACTCCCACGCGTACGCATGGCCCACGCGTACGTGTGACCCCTATTTTTAGCAAATGAGATTTTTGTGTTTTGAACATGATTTTAAACCTTTAACCTCTAATTTTTGTCTTTTAACTCTAGATCTTAATAGTATACCCAGTAGTGGGATGGAGCTAGAATGGGTGGTAACTTAGAGATAAGAAAGTTTGAGAAGTGATGATTTAGGTATGGCAAGGTAGGGTGCATATATATACTATCTATATACTACTTGAATTATGAATTGGCTAAAGAAAAGAATAAATGTTATATCTGAGTACTCTTTCTCGAAAGTGCAACCCTAAGAGATGGTGGAAGGTGAGGATACCCTCCTTTGTTCTTCCTGGGCAAATGAGAACGTACCTCCTGGGTAGATGCAAGGGTTGTGGTTTTTCCCAACTTGCTCTAGGTTGGTTAGTGGTGCACGAAATTGCAATCACACTTTTGCAATTCCGCACAACTAACCAGCAAGTGCACTGGGTCGTCCAAGTAATACCTTACGTGAGTAAGGGTCGATCCCATGGAGATTGTCGGCTTGAAGCAAGCTATGGTTATCTTGTAACTCTTAGTCAGGATATCAATAATTCTCAGGTTTAATTGTGAAAAGTAGAAGAACATGAAATAAATACTTGTTTTGCAGTATGGAGAACAGGTTGAGGTTTTGGAGATGCTCTATCTTCTGAATCTCTGCTTTCCTACTGTCTTCTTCTTCATACACGCAGGGCTCCTTCCATGGCAAGCTGTATGTAGGGTTTCACCGTTGTCAATGGCTACCTCCCATCCTCTCAGTGAAAATGTTCAACGCGCTCTGTCACACACGGCTATTCATCTGTCGGTTCTCGATCATGTCGGAATAGAATCCAGTGATTCTTTTGCGTCTGTCACTAACGCCCCCACAATCGTGAGATTGAAGCTCGTCACAGTCATTCAATCCCTGAATCCTACTCAGAATACCACAGACAAGGTTTAGACCTTCCGGATTCTCTTGAATGCCGCCATCAATTCTAGCTTATACCACGAAGATTCTGGTTAAAGAGTCCAAGAGATATCCACTCAATCTAAAGTAGAACGGAGGTGGTTGTCAGGCACACGTTCATAGGTGAGAATGATGATAAGTGTCATGGATCATCACATTCATCAAGTTGAGGAGCAAGTGATATCTTAGAATGGAAACAAGCGTGTTTGAATAAAAAACAGTAGTAATTGCATTAATCCATCAAGACACAGCAGAGCTCCTCACCCCAACCATGGGGTTTAGAGACTCATGCCGTAGAAGGTACAATATGAAACGTGTAAAGTCTCATGAGGGGAAGATACAATAGCAAAAGGTCCTATTTATAGTGAACTAGTGACCTAGGGTTTACAAGAATGAGTAAATGACGTAAAAATCCACTTCCGGGGTCCACTTGGTGTGTGATTGGGTTGAGCATTGAAGCTCTCATCTGTTGAGACTTTTCCTGGAGTTAAACGCCAGCTTTTGTGCCAGTTTGGGCGTTTAACTCCAGTTTTTGTGCCAGTTTCGGCGTTAAACGCCGGGAATTCTGAAGCTGATTTGGAACGCTGGTATGGGCCATCAAATCTTGGGCAAAGTATGGACTATTATATATTGCTAGAAAGCCCAGAATGTCTACTTTCCAACGCAATTGAGAGCGCGCCAATTGGGCTTCTATAGCTCCAGAAAATTCACTTCGAGTTCAGGGAGGTCAGAATCCAACAGCATCTGCAGTCCTTTTTCAGCCTCTGAAGCAGATTTTTGCTCAGGTCCCTCAATTTCAGCCAGAAATTACCTGAAATCACAGAAAAACACACAAACTCATAGTAAAGTCCAGAAAAGTGAATTTTAAATAAAAACTAATAAAAATATAATAAAAACTAACTAAAATATACTAAAACATACTAAAAACAGTGCCAAAAGCGTATAAATTATCCGCTCATCACAACACCAAACTTAAATTGTTGCTTGTCCCAAGCAACTGAAAATCAAATAGGATAAAAAGTAGAGAACATACTATGGACTCCAAAATATCAATGAAACTTAGCTCCAATCAGATGTGCGGGACTAGTAGCTTTTTGCCTCTGAACAGTTTTGGCACCTCACTTTATCCTTTGAAATTTAGAATGATTGGCATCTATAGGAACTCAGAATTCAAATAGTGTTATTGATTCTCCTAATATAGTATGTTGATTCTTGAACACAGCTATTTTATGAGTTTTGGCCGTGGCCCAAAGCACTCTGTTTTCCAGTATTACCACCGGATACATACATGCCACAGACACATAACTGGGTGAACCTTTTCAGATTGTGACTCAGCTTTGCTAGAGTCCCCAATTAGAGGTGTCCAGCGTTCTTAAGCACACTCTTTTGCTTTGGATCACGACTTCAACCGCTCAGTCTCAAGTTTTTACTTGACACCTTCACGCCACAAGCACATGATTAGGGACAGCTTGGTTTAGCCGCTTAGGCCAGGATATTATTCCTGTAGGCCCTCCTATCCACTGATGCTCAAAGCCTTGGATCCTTTTTATTTTACCCTTGCCTTTTGGTTTAAATGGCTATTGGCTTTTTCTGCTTGCTTTTTCTCTTTTTTTTTCTTTCTTTCTTTTTTTCGGCCTTTTTTGTATTCACTGCTTTTTCTTGCTTCAAGAATCAATTTGATGATTTTTTCAGATCTTCAATAACATTTCTCCTTTTCCATCATTCTTTCAAGAGCCAACAATTTTAACATTCTTAAAACAACAAATTCAAAAGACATATGCACTATTCAAGCATTCATTCAGAAAACAAAAAGTATTGTCACCACATCAAAATAATTAAACTAGTTTCAAGGATGAATTCGAAATCATGTACTTCTTGTTCTTTTGTAATAAAAACATTTTTCATTTAAGAAAGGTGATGGATTCATAGGACATTCATAGCTTTAAGGCATAGACTCTAAGATACTAATGATCATGTAGTGAAGACACAAACATAGATAGAACATCAAGCATAAAAAATCAAAAAACAGACTAATAAGAACAAGGAAATTAAAGAACGGGTCCACCTTAGTGATGACGGCTAGTTCTCCTTCTTGAAGATCCTATGGAGTGCTTGAGCTCCTCAATGTCTCTTCCTTGCCTTTGTTGCTCCTCTCTGATTTCATGGAGGATAATGGTTGCTTTTGTTGAGGTCCATGAGTGGGCTCTCTTATTTGCTCCATCCTCTTTCTAGTGATGGGCTTTTGAGATGAATCTCTCCATCTCTCATGACTCGGAGTTGGAAGTAACTACCTTCCCTTTCCTCTTCCTAGAGGTTTCTCCGGCCTTAGGTGCCATCAGCGGTTATGGAAAAATAAAAAGCAACGCTTTTACCACACCAAACTTAGAAGGTTTGCTCGTCCTCCAGCAAAAGAAGAAAAAGGGTGTTAAAGGTGTGAAGAAAATAGATAAAGTTGAGGTAGGTGGGGATCCTGTAGGGTCCACAGATTCTAAGGTGTCAAGGATTTCTCATCCTTGCACCATGTGGCGTTCAAAACGCCCCTTGCTGCCAATCCTGGTGTTAAACGCCAGGCTGCTGCCCATTTCTGGCGTTTAACGCCAGCTTCTTGCACTTTTCTGGCGTTAAACGCCAGGCTGGTGCCCATTTCTGGCGTTAAACGCCCAGAATGGTGCCAGACTGGGCGTTTATCGCCCATTCTGCTACCCTCACTGGCGTTTAAACGCCAGCAAGTTTCTCCTCCAGGGTGTGCTATTTTTCATTCTATTTTTCATTCTAATTTTGCTTTTTCAATTGTTTTTATGACTTTACATGATCAACCTATAGAAAACATGAAATAACAATGAAAAATAAATAGATATAATAAAATTGGGTTGCCTCCCAACAGCACTTCTTTAATGTCAATAGCTTGACAGTGAGCACTCAATGAGCCTCACAGATAATCAGAGTAGTGTTGGGGCCTCTCAACACCAAACTTAGAGTTTGGTTGTGGCCTCCCAACACCAAACTTAGAGTTTGGTTGTGCCCCCCAACACCAAACTTAGAGTTTGAATGTGGGGGTTTTGTTTGACTCTGTATTGAGAGAAGCTTTTCATGCTTCCTCTCTATGGTTACAGAAGAAGAACCTTGAGTCTTATAGTTTGCACTGTCTGCAAGCCACAGAGCTTCCTGAATAGCAAACAATTGCTCATCCGGAAAGGTTTCAGAGATCTCAGTAGGAGGGAGGGATGCTCCTGCTACTGGTTCTATCCGGGATAGGTGATCAGCTACTTGATTCTCTATCCCTTTTCTGTCTCTTATTTCTATATCAAACTCTTGCAGAAGTAACACCCATCTTATGAGCCTGGGTTTTGAATCCTACTTTGTGAGTAGATATTTAAGAGCAGCTTGGTCAGTGTACACAATCACTTTTGATCCTACTAAATAAGATCTGAACTTGTCAATGGCATAAACCACTGCAAGTAACTCCTTTTCTGTGGTTGTGTAGTTCTTCTATGCATCATTTAGAATACGGCTGCCATAATAAATGACGTGCAGAACCTTATCATGCCTTTGCCCCAATACTGCACCAATAGCATGGTCACTGGCATCACACATTAGTTCAAATAGTAATGTCCAGTCTGGTGCAGAGATGACTGGTGCTGTGACCAGCTTAGCTTTCAGAGTCTCAAACACCTGCAGACACTCCTTATCAAAGATAAATGGCGTGTCAGCAGCTAGCAGATTACTCAGAGGTTTGGCAATTTTTGAAAAATCCTTTATAAACCTTCTGTAGAATCCTGCATGCCCCAGAAAGCTTCTGATTGCCTTAACATTGGCAGGTGGTAATTTTTCAATTACCTCCACCTTAGCTTGATCCACCTCTATTCCTTTGTTAGAAATTTTGTGCCCAAGGACAATTCCTTCAGTCACCATAAAGTGACATTTTTCCTAGTTTAAGATCAGGTTAGTCTCTTGGCACCTTTGAAGGACAAGTGCTAAATGATCAAGACAGGAGCTGAATGAGTCTCCAAATACTGAGAAGTCATCCATGAAGACTTCCAGGAACTTCTCTACCATATCAGAGAAGATAGAGAGCATGCACCTCTGAAAGGTTGCAGGTGCATTACACAGACCAAAAGGCATCCTTCTGTAGGCAAACACTCCAGAAGGACATGTGAATGCTGTTTTCTCTTAGTCCTGAGGATCTACTGCAATTTAGTTGTAACCTGAATAGCCATCCAAAAAACAGTAGTATTCATGACCTGCTAGTCTCTCTAGCATCTGGTCTATGAATGGTAAAGGAAAATGATCCTTTCTGGTGGTTGTATTGAGCCTTCTGTAGTCAATACACATACGCCACCCTGTAACTGTTCTTGTAGGAACCAGTTCATTCTTTTCATTATGAACCACTGTCATGCCTCCCTTCTTGGGGACAACGTGGACAGGGCTCACCCAGGGGCTATCAGAAATAGGATAAATAATCCCAGCCTCTAGTAACTTAGTGACCTCTTTCTGCACCACCTCCTTTATGGCTGGATTTAGCCACCTCTGTGGTTGAACCACTAGCTTAGCATCATCCTCCAGTAGGATCTTGTGCATGCATCTTGCTGGGCTAATGCCCTTAAGATCACTTATGGACTACCCAAGAGCTGTCTTATGTGTCCTTAGCACTTGAATTAGTGCTTCCTCTTCCTGTGAATTTAAAGCAGAGCTTATGATCACTGGAAAAGTGTCACCTTCTCCCAGAAATGCATATTTCAGGGATGGTGGTAGTAGCTTGAGCTCGGGTTTAGGAGGCTTATCCTCTTCCTGAGGAATTTTCAGAATTTCTTTTATTTCCTCTGGTTCCTCCAGGTCAGGCTGAACATCTTCAAAGATGTCCTCTAGCTCTGATTTGAGACTCTCAGTCATATTGATCTCTTCCACCAAGGAGTCAATAATATCCACGCTCATGCAGTCATTTGATGTGTCTGGATGCTGCATAGCTTTGACAACATTTAACTTGAACTCATCATCATTGACTCTCAGGGTTACTTCCCCTTTTTGGACATCAATGAGAGTTCGTCCAGTTGCTAGGAAGGGTCTTCCTAGAATGAGGGTTGCACTCTTGTGCTCCTCCATTTCCAGCACTACAAAGTCAGTGGGAAAGGCGAATGGCCCAACCTTGACAATCATGTCCTCAATTATGCCTGATGGGTATTTAATGGAGCCATCAGCAAGTTGAAGACATATTCGGGTTGGTTTGACCTCTTCAGTCAAGCCGAGCTTTCTGATAGTGGATGCAGGGATTAGGTTGATACTTGCCCCAAGGTCACATAGAGCTGTCTTGGTACAAGCACCTTCTAATGTGCATGGTATCAGAAAGCTTCCTGGATCTTTAAGCTTCTCTGGTAAGCTTTTCAGAATGACTGCACTGCATTCTTCAGTGAGAAAAACTTTTTCAGTTTCTCTCCAATCCTTCTTATGACTTAAGATCTCTTTCATGAACTTAGCATAAGAGGGTATTTGCTCAAGTGCCTCTGCAAATGGGATTTTTATCTCAAGAGTCCTGAGATAATCTGCAAAGCGGGCAAATTGTTTATCCTGTTCCATTTGGCGGAGTTTCTGAGGATAAGGCATCTTGGCTTTATATTCTTCAACCTTAGTTGCTGCAGGTTTATTCCCTACAGAGGTGGTTGGAGAAGCCTTCTTAGAGGGGTTACTATCAGTACTTGCAGGTGTCTGATCCCTTTGTAGCGTTTGAATGCCAGGATTGGGTGCTTTTTGGGCGTTTAACGCCAGATTGCAACCCTTTTCTGGCGTTTGAACGCCAGATTTGGCTATCCATTGGGCGTTTAACGCCACTTTCTTACCATTTTCTGGCGTTTGAACGCCAGAATCATTCCTCTCTGGGCTCTTACTGTCCTCAGAGGGATTTTGGTAGTTGGTTGGTCATCCTCTGTCAGTTGTTCCTTTCTTAGCTTTCTGCTGCTTGAGTTGATGCATCAATGTCTTCCCACTCCTTAATTTAACAGCTTGGCATTCTTTGTTATCTGTTTAGATAGTTGCTGTCTTGTCTGATTCAATTGTGCTTCCTATTCTTGTTAGCATTTTTAGTGTTTTGGAGCATCTCTTTAATTCTGCTAATTCTTTTGTCATAAGGAGTAATTGTTGATTAAGCTCAATAATCTATTCTTGAGGATTAGGATCAGTAATTACTGCCCTGGCCTCTTCCTTTATGTAGGACTCACTGCTAGAGTACAAATGTTAATTTCTAGCAACCGTATCTATGAGTTCTTGAGCCTCTTCAATCGTCTTTCTCATGCGTATAGATCCACCAGCTGAGTGGTCTAAAGACATCTGAGCTTTTTCTGTAAGCCCATAGTAGAAGATGTCTAACTGTACCCACTCTGAAAACATTTCAGAGGGGCATTTCCTTAGCATACCTCTGTACCTCTCCCAGGCATTATAAAGGGATTCATTATCCTCTTGTTTAAAGCCTTGGATGTCCAGCCTCAGCTGTGTCATCCTTTTGGAGGGTAAAATTGATTCAGGAATTTGTCTGATAACTGTCTCCATGTTTTTATGCTTGCTGTGGGTTGGTTATTTAACCACCTCTTAGCTTGATCTTTTATAGCAAATGGAAACAGTAACAATCTGTAAACATCTGATCCACTTCTTTATCACGTACTGTGTCAGCAATTTGTAAGAACTGTGCCAGAAACTCAGTATGTCTTTGTGGAAGACCGAAATACTGGCATTTGCTGCACCATGATAATGAGTTGAGGATTTAGCTCAAAGCTGCTTGCTTTAATGGGAGGTATACAGATGCTACTCCCATATGCAGCTGTAATGGGGTTAGCATATGACCCCAGAGTTCTGGACTGCTCAATTCCACTTAGGTCCATGATGGAGAAAGGGAGATGATATGGATTGCAAGTAGATTATTATATTTTTTAAAGTAACCGAAAATAATAAAATAAAATAATAGAAAATAAAAAATTCGAAAACCAAAAGAGAATAAAATCAAAGCAAATTGAAAACTAAATCAATTAATTAATTAAAAAGATTTTGGAATTAGCAATTAAAAAGATATGATTGAAAATTATTTTGAAAAAGATTTGATTTTTTGAGATGAGAAGAGGAAAAAAAAACAACAAAATGACCAAACTTAAAATTTTTAGAAAATCAAACACAAATTTTCGAAAATTTTAAAGGAAACACAAAGAAGACACCAAACTTAGAATTTTTGAAGTAAAGAAACAACTAAAACTATGCAAATTCGAAAAATTAAGAGAAAGTAAAAGCATGCAATTGACACCAAACTTAAAATATGAAACTAGACTCAATAAAAGACTCTAAACCAACAAAAATAAAATATTCCTAATCTAAGCAACAAGATAACCGTCATTGTCCAAACTCGAACAATCCCCGGCAACGGCGCCAAAAACTTGGTGCACGAAATTGCGATCACACTTTTGCAATTCTGCACAACTAACCAGCAAGTGCACTGGGTCGTCCAAGTATACCTTACGTGAGTAGGGTCGATCCCACGGAGATTGTCGGCTTGAAGCAAGCTATGGTTATCTTGTAACTCTTAGTCAGGATATCAATAATTCTCAGGTTTAATTGTGAAAGTAGAAGAACATGAAATAAATACTTGTTTTGCAGTAATGGAGAACAGGTTGAGATTTGGAGATGCTCTATCTTCTGAATCTGCTTTCCTACTTCTTCTTCTTCATACACGCAGGGCTCCTTCCATGGCAAGCTGTATGTAGGGTTTCACCATTGTCAATGGCTACCTCCCATCCTCTCAATGAAAATGTTCAACGCGCTCTGTCACAGCACGGCTATACATCTGTCGGTTCTCGATCATGTCGGAATAGAATCCATGATTCTTTTGCGTCTGTCACTAACGGCCCACAATCGCAAGTTTGAAGCTCATCACAATCATTCAATCCCTGAATCCTACTCAGAATACCACAGACAAGGTTTAGATCTTCCGGATTCTCTTGAATGCCGCCATCAATTCTAGCTTATACCACGAAGATTCTGGTTAAAGAGTCCAAGAGATATCCACTCAATCTAAAGTAGAACGGAGGTGGTTGTCAAGCACACGTTCATAGGTGAGAATGATGAGTGTCACGAATCATCACATTCATCAAGTTGAGGAGCAAGTGATATCTTAGAATGGAAACAAGCGTGTTTGAATAAAAAACAGTAGTAATTGCAGTAATCCATCAAGACACAGCAGAGCTCCTCACCCCCAACCATGAGGTTTAGAGACTCATGCCGTAGAAGGTACAATATGAAACGTGTAAACCGTCATGAGGTGAAGATACAATACCAAAAGGTCCTATTTATAGTGAACTAGTGACCTAGGGTTTACAAGAATAAGTAAATGACGTAAAAATCCACTTCCTGGGTCCACTTGGTGTGTGCTTGGGCTGAGCATTGAAGCTTTCATATGTAGAGACTTTTCCTGGAGTTAAACGCCAGCTTTTGTGCCAGTTTGGGCATTTAACTCCAGTTTTGGTGCCAGTTCCGGTGTTAAACGCCGGGAATTCTGAAGCTGATTTGGAACACTGGTTTGGGCCATTAAATCTTGGGTAAAGTATGAATTATTATATATTTCTAGAAAGCCCAGGATGTCTACTTTCCAACGCAATTGAGAGCGCGCCAATTGGGCTTCTGTAGCTCCAAAAAATTTACTTCAAATGCAGGGAGGTCAGAATCCAACAACATCTGCAGTCCTTTTTCAGCCTCTGAATCAGATTTTTGCTCAGGTCCCTCAATTTCAGCCAGAAATTACCTGAAATCACAGAAAACACACAAACTCATAATAAAGTCCAGAAAAGTGAATTTTAAATAAAAACTAATAAAAATATAATAAAAACTAACTAAAATATACTAAAAACATACTAAAAACAGTGCCAAAAAGCGTATAAATTATCCGCTCATCAGTTAGTATAGAGGCTCCCCAAGTAGACGCAAGGGTTGTGATTTCACCCCACTTGCTCTGGGTTATGATGAGTTATGTATAAAGTGCAATTATATGATGTATAAGTGATGAATTATTATGAATGTTTATGAATGAATATGAAATGATTATCTAAGATACGATTTTCCTGGGTAAAGTACCGTGGCTTGCCACCAACGTGTTCCAGGTAGAGACTCGATACTCTTGACCCTCTTCGTACGGGTGACCGGACACGTATAAATTCTCGAGAATGGTACCCCCGTTTAGCAATTTGATATATATGTGAGATAATGCTATGCATAGACTCTTGGGGATGCGCAACGGGGGACAATCTAGGGTTTAGCTGCCAAACTTGTCGGTTGCTTGATAACAGATATGAGACTCATCAGCCATAGACAGGCATGCATCATATGCATATTTTTGAATTCCTTGATTTTCCATTAATTGGGATTGCCTAAGTGATTTTACTATGCTATTTGTTATATTTGCTATCTGTATTAGTTGTATCCTACCTGTATTTGCCATTATCTGCTTGTGTGTCTTTGCAACTTCACGGAGATGGAGGAACGGGGGAAAGACAGAGAGAGTTAGGGCTCTAGCTAAGTTTTAGTTAGATTTAAGGAATTGGTTAAGTTTAGAAAGCCTTAGAAACTACCCTGATTCATGGTTTCTATTTTAGTTTCTTTAAGATTTATAATTTGAGTGTCGGCATTCCAAGATTGCCTATGGCATTCCTAGGACCTTATATCTTATGTGCATGGCACCTTTAGCATGATGAAACCTCTGGTTCTCATTCCATACTATGTTTGTTGTTTCAGATGCAGGTCGAGAGGCACCTTAGAAGGCTTCTGGAGCTTCTGCAGTGAAGTAGATTTTTTGTGATTTTGCTTTTGGTCCTTTGCTCTATGTAAATAGACTCTCCTTATATATATATATATATATATATATATATTATATATATATATATATATATATATATATATATATATCTTGCTTTAATTTGACCGCCTAGAGGTTTGTGGAACTAGCGTTTAGGGTTTTAAACATGTATTTTGGGCTATGGGCTATATATTCTATATGTAATATTCTCGGGCCAGCCTTAGCTTCGCAGGCCGAGTTAGGAGCTTGTTATTTTGTATTCTTTACGCTTTATTCACACTTTCTGTTTATTTATGCCTTTGAACCTTAGTTTCTTCACATGCAAGTAATCTTGTTCACAGAGCGTTGCGTTTTTTTATTTTACGATCTTTGCTTTATCCGTTTTTCAAGGCTCCTCGTATACTTTATCCTTTTAAATATATTATATATTTTTTATTTTAGAGGTCACACTTTCTGTTTATTTATGCCTTTGAACCTTAGTTTCTTCACATGCAAGTAATCTTGTTCACAGAGCGTTGCGTTTTTTTTATTTTTACGATCTTTGCTTTATCCGTTTTTCAAGGCTCCTCGTATACTTTATCCTTTTAAATATTATTATATATTTTTTATTTAGAGGTCGTAATACCACACCACCTCTGTTTTACTCCTAGGTGTAAGCTCTGTGTGGTAGGGTGTTACATTATGGTATTAGAGCAGTTCGTTCTTGTAGAGCCTAAGGGACGGACTGATTATGCTTATGGGCATACTTTGGGTGTCTATACATACTAATTAGATATCTAATTGATATATGGCATAAATTCTCATAACATGCATTTGGGACTTTGAGGTACTAGACTTGCAGTATTGAGACTGATCACCTTGATATCACTTTTGGGTGTGAATAGGAACCAAATGACGTCTCATGGACGCAGTCATGGGCATAATCAAGGTCAAGGATGAAGAGGTAATGAGATAACCATACTGGTAGTAGTTTGACCGATTTCGTGACTGCAATGACGAGTGCTGCTACTGCCATTAGAGCTGTTGTTGTTGTGACAAGCCGAGTGATAGGTAGGATGGAACCACAAGTTAGAATTGGCAATGGTGGTGTTAATGAATATGAAGGAAAAATAATGTACCAAGTGTAAGGGTACTAGTGGAGATAACGGGTTATCCGGAGTCAATTAACACGGGACCGGCAACGGAGAGAGCTCAAGGAGGACCGAGGTGACAAGTAGTAACCGCCAGGAACCTTTCACAAAGAAAAAGGGAAATATACACCTAGGAGCCAAATTTCAAGACGAGTCATTTTGTCATTTCACGTTCTCAGTGCCGGAACAAGGACCGAAGGAACGACAACTGTCAGGGGCAGGGTTCAGAAGAGCAAATTAGTACCCAACCAGAAGACTTGAGGTTCCTTAGATGCAAGAAGTATTATCCAAACAGACCATGCAGGGCCAGACTTGGCGTGTGTTACTAGTGCGGGGAGCTAGAGCATATATCTCGGGATTGTCCACACAGGAAAGGTTGGGATGCACCCGAATTTGATTCACAAACCCAAGGTAATTACAAATTAGCGGTTGAATTTTGAACTTCCTTGCTTATCATTAATATGTAATATTCATTCCCGATGCATGATAAGTTTTGATAATCGTGAAGTCCAAGTCAATGATTAGTTGAAGACTGTTACTTGTTGAGACAGAATAATATTTAGTTAACCTAGAGGAATGGCTAAGCTCTGGAAGGAATAGAAATCAGAGTGACGTAGCGGAAGCAGGTTAGATTATATCTAAGAAATCAAAACTATTGAGAGCTACGCGGAGCTATCGTTTGAATTCCATTGATAGTAAACTGCAAGGAAGAGGAATAGAGTGGATTCAACCTTTATCTACCAATTTTTTAAGGTGCAGTGAAGATGAGGTCAATCCCTATTGCAAGAGAGTTTTGAAGTAATCCTTGAAGGTGTACTAGAATATCTATCTCAGAGAGAAAGTGAGTTGGCGATAGACTTAGTACCGGAAGCCGGATTAACTTTGATTGCACCACAAGCGAAGACACCATTATAATCGGTAGAACTTAGGATAGAGTTGAAGGGAGTACTGGAAGGGAGAATCATCCAACTAAGTGTTTCCTTGTGAGAAGCGCCAGTTATGCCAGTGAAGGAGGAAGAGAACGGAAGAAGATTTTATGCGAGAGGGAATGTGCCAACGAATCATGGCGACTCGATCTATTTTTTTTTTAAAACCTGCATCGAAACTTTATCTGGAGCTCTTCTTAAATGACTTGATTACTGATGAGTGGATAATTTATACGCTTTTTGGCATTGTTTTTAGGTAGTTTTTAGTATGATTTAGTTAGTTTTTAGTATATAATTATTAGTTTTTATGCAAAAACCACATTTCTGGACTTTACTATGAGTTTGTGTGTTTTTCTCTGATTTCAGGTATTTTCTGGCTGAAATTGAGGGATCTGAGCAAAAATCTGATTCTGAGGCTGAAAAAAGACTGAAGATGCTGTTGGATTCTGACCTCCCTGCACTCGAAATGGATTTTCTGCAGCTACAGAAACTCAATTGGCGCGCTCTCAATTGCGTTGGAAAGTAGACACCTTGGGCTTTCCAGAAATGTATAATAGTTCATACTTTGCCCGAGATTTGATGGCCCAAATTGGCGTCAAAACGCTGGTCAGAGACCCTTTTCTGGCATTAAACGCCAGAACTAGCATAAAAGCTAGAGTTAAACGCCCAAACTGGCACCAGAGCTGCCGTTTAACTCCAAGAAAAGCCTATGCACGTGGAAGCTTCAATGCTCAGCCCAAGAACACACAAAGTGGGCCTCGAAAGTGGATTTCTGCATCATTAACTTATTTTTGTAAACCCTAGGTTACTAGTTCACTATAAATAGGACCTTTTACTATTGTATTTTCATCTTTTGATCATCTTTGATCTTGGGATCAAATCTTTGAACCCTTTTTCGATTGTTTCATGTTATTACGGCCATGTCTAGACATTGTTCTTATGTATTTTCAACGGTGGAGTTTCTACACATCATAGATTAAGGTGTGGAGCTCTGCTGTTCCTCATGAATTAATGCAAAGTACTATTGTTCTTCTATTCAATTCACGCTTATTCTTGTTCTAAGATATTCACTTGTACTTCAACCTGATGGATGTAATGATCCGTGACACTCATAATCATCTTCCCTTATGAACGCGTGCCTGACAACCACTTCCGTTCTATCTGTGAGAGCTTAAGTGTGTATCTCTTGGCCTCCTGGTTCACGACGCATGGTTGCCTCTCCTGACAACAGAGTCTTCCATTCCGTGAGATCAGAGTCTTCGTGGTATAAGCTAGAATCAATTGGCAGCATTCTTGAGATCCAGAAAGTCTAAACCTTGTCTGTGGCATTCCGTGTAGGATCTGGGATGGGATGACTGTGACGAGCTTCAAACTTGCGAGTGTTGAGCGCAGTGATAGTGTGAAAAAGGATCAATGAATCTTATTCCGACATGATCGAGATTTGACAGATGATTAGCCATGCGAGAAACCGTAGAGGACCATTTTCACTGAGAGGATGGATGTTAGCCATTGATAACAGTGATCTACCTACATAAAGCTTGCCATGGAAAGGAGTATGAATGATTGGATGAAGGCAGTAGGAAAGCAGAGATTCAAGAGGAACAAAGCACCTCCATATGCTTATCTGAAATTCCCACCAATGAATTACATAAGTATCTCTATCTTATTTTATGTCTTATTCAGCTTTTAATCATTAAAACCCCATAACCATTTGAATCTGCCTGACTGAGATTTACAAGGTGACCATAGCTTGATTCAAGCCAACAATCTCCATGGGATCGACCCTTACACACGTAAGGTATTACTTGGACGACCCAGTGCACTTGCTAGTCAGCTGCACGGAGTTGTGTATCACGATTCATGTACCAATTTTTGGCGCCGTTGCCGGAGATTGTTCGAGTTTGGACAACTGACGGTTCATCTTGTTGCTTAGATTAGGTATTTTTCTTTTTATTTTGTTCTTCAGAATTTTTAACAATGAATTCTAGAGTTTTAGATGATGTTTTTATCATCACAGGAGCTAGTTTATTCCCATCAATTTGGTTGTTGTTTGTAATGTCCTGCTGAAGCTTGGTTAGCCATGTCTAATCTTTTTAGACTGAAGCTTTAGACTAACATTGCATGATTCCTAGAATTCTTATTAAAAATTTTGAGTTTCTTATTTTCTTTCTCAAAATAATTTTCGAAAAAAAATTATAAAATTATAAAATCAAAAATATTTTGTGTTTGAATCTAGTGTCAATTTTTAAGTTTGGTGTCTTGCATGTCTTTCTTTTCTTAAAAATTCACAAAAATATATTCTTGATGTTCATCTTGACATTCAAAGTGTTCTTGCATGCATTGTCTATTTGATCTTAGTTTTTCATGATTAGTTTCATTTTGTTGTTTTTCTCTCTCATCATTAAAAATTCAAAAAAAATTTTTATGTCAATAATACAGAGAATTGAAGATTTAGAACATACAGTAGAGGAATCACAGAGAAAAAGCTGGGCGTTCAAAACACCCAATGAAGAAGGAATTCTGGCATTTAAACGCCAGCCAGGGTACCTGGCTGGGCATTTAACGCCCAAGGAGGTAGCCAAGTGGGCGTTAAACGCCAGAATGGATACCATTTTGGGCGTTTAATGCCAGGATAGCACCAAGGAGGTAGTTTTGTTTTAAATCCAAATCTATTTCAACCTTTCAAATTTTAAAATTAATTTTTCAAAATCTTATCTTTTTCATATCTTCTCGTATCAATCATATCTTTTTCAAAATCAAATCTTTTTCCTTTTTCTTTTAATATTTTCGAAAATCCTTGCTAACAATTAATGTTGTGATTCAAAAATTTCAAGTTTGTTACTTTCTTGTTAAGAAAGGTTCAATATTTGAATTTTAGAATCATATCTTTTAATTTCTTGTTAGTCAAGTCATCAATTTTAAAAATCAAATCTTTTTTTAATTGTTTTTCAATCATATCTTTTCAATCATATCTTTTTAAATCATATCTTTTTCAAATCACATCTTTTTAAATTCTAATTTCAAAATCTTTTTTTTTTCAAAACCACCTAACTAATTTTCCACTTCTAATTTTCGAAAATCACTAACCACTTTTTCAAAAAAATCTTTTTAATTAACTAATTATTTTATTTAAAAAAAAAGGTTTTCAAAAATTCCCTCTCTCATCTCTTTCTATTTAATCACCAACAGTCACCCTCTCTTAATAATTCGAACCTTCTCCCCTCTTTATATGTTCAAATTCTTCTTAATCTACCTCATCCTTCTATTCTTCTTTTCCTTTGACACATCAAGGAATCTCTATAATGTGACATAGAGGATTCCATACTTTCTTTGTTTTTTTCTCTTTCATATGAGTAGGAACAAAGATAAAGGCATTCTTGTTGAAGCTGATCTTGAACATGAAAGGACTCTGAAGAGGAAGCTAAGAGAAGCTAAAGCACAACTCTATGGAGAGGACCTGATAGAAATTTTCGAAAAAGAAGAAGACATGGCAGCCAAAAATAACAACAATGCCAATAATGCAAGGAAGGTGCTTGGTGACTTTACTGCACCAACTCCCGACTTCTATGGGAGAAGCATCTCTATTCCTACCATTGGAGCAAACAACTTTGAGCTTAAGCCTCAATTAGTTTCTCTGATGTAACAGAATTGTAAGTTTCATGGACTTCCATTGGAAGATCCTCATCAGTTCTTGGCTGAAATTTTGCAAATCTGTGACACTGTTAAGACCAATGGAGTTGATCCCGAGGTCTATAGACTTATGATTTTCCCTTTTGCTGTAAGAGACAGAGCTAGTATATGGTTGAACTCATAACCTAGAGATAGACTAAACTCCTGGGAGAAGCTAGTTAATGCCTTCTTAGCTAAATTCTTTCCACCTCAAAAGATGAGTAAGCTTAGAGTGGAAGTTCAAACCTTCAAATAGAAGGAAGGTGAATCCCCCTATGAAGCTTGGGAAAGATACAAGCAATTGGTTAGAAAGTGTCCTTCTGACATGCTTTCAGAATGGAGCATCATAGGTATCTTCTATGATGGTCTATTTGAGTTATCCAAGATGTCATTGGACCATTCTGCAGGCGGATCTATTCATTTGAAGAAAACGCCTGCAGAAGCCCAGGAACTCATTGAAATGGTTGCAAATAACCAGTTCATGTACACTTTTGAAAGAAATCCTGTGAACAATGGGACAACACAGAAGAAAGGAGTTCTTGAGATTGATACTCTGAATACCATATTGGCTCAGAACAAAATATTGACTCAGCAGGTCAATATAATTTCTCATAATCTGATTGGATTGCAAGCTGCATCTGACAGTGCTAAAGAAGCCTCCTCTGAAGGAGAAGCTTATGACCCTGAGAATCTTACAATGGATGAGGTGAATTACAAGGGAGAACCCTATGGAAACACCTACAATTCTTCATAGAGGAATCGCTCAAATTTCTCATGGAAGGATCAAAAGAAGCCTCAACAAGGCTTCAATAACAATAATGGTGGAAGAAACAGGTTTGGTAATAACAAACTTTTCCCATCATCTTCTCAAAAATAGATAGAAAATTTTAAGCAGAGTCTCTCTAGCTTAGCAAACATAGTCTCTGATCTATCTAAGACCACATTAAGTTTCATGAATGAAACAAGATCCTCCATTAGAAATTTGGAGGCACAAGTGGGTCAACTGAGTAAGAAGGTTACTGAAACTCCTCTTAGCACTCTCCCGGGCAATACAGAAGAAAATTCCAAGAGAGAGTGCAAGGCCATAACCATGACCAACATGGCCGAGCCTAGAGAGAGTGAGGAGGACGTGATCCCTAGTGAGAAAAACCTCATGGGATGTCCTCTGAACGAAAAGGAGTTCCTTTCTGAGGAACCAAAGGAATCTGAGGCTCATACAGAGACCATAGAGATTCCATTGAACCTACTTCTTCAATTCATGAGCTCTGACGAGTATTCTTCCTTTGAAGAGGATGAAGACATTACTGAAGAGCAAGTTGCTAAGTACATTGGAGCAATCATGAAGCTGAATGCCAAGTTATTTGGTAATGAGACTTGGGAGGATGAAACCCCCCCTTGCTCATCAATGAACTAAGTGCATTGGCTCAGGTGAAGATACCTCAAAAGAAAGAAGATCCCGGAAGGTTCTTAATACCATGTACCATAGGCACCATAACCTTTGAGAAGGCTCTGTGTGACCTGGGGTCAGGCATAAACCTCATGCCACTCTCTGTAATGGAGAAACTAGGAATCTTTGAGGTACAAGCTACAAAAATCTCACTAGAGATGGCAGACAAATCAAAGAAACAGGTTTATGGACTTGTAGAGGATGTCTTGGTAAAGGTTGAAGGCCTTTACATCTCTGCTGACTTCATAATCCTAGATACTGGGAAGGATGAGGATGAATCCATCATCCTTGGCAGACCCTTCCTAGTCACAGTAAAAGTTGTGATTGATGTTGACAGAGGTGAGTTGGTCCTTCAAGTGAATGAGGACTACCTTGTGTTTAAAGCTCAAAGATCTCCTTCTGTATACATGGAGAAGAAGCATGAAAAGCTTCTCTCAATACAGAGTCAAACAGAGCCCCCATATTCAAACTCTAAGTTTGGTAACGGGAGGCCCCAACCATGCTCTGAATATCTATGAAGCTCCATGAGAGCTCACTGTCAAGCCATTGACATTAAAGAAGCGCTTATTGGGAGGCAACCCAATTTTTATTTATCTTTGGTAAATTAAATTTTCCATTGTTATTTTATGTTTTCTTTAGGTTGATGATCATGTGGAGTCACAAAAACAACTGCAAAAATCAAAGCAAATTCAAAAATAGCATTAAAAATAGCACACCCTGGAGGAGGAGCTTACTGGCATTTAAACGCGAGTAAGGGTAGCAGAATGGGCGTTAAACACCCAGTCTGGCACCATTCTGGGCGTTTAACGCCAGAAAAGGGCACCAGACTAGCGTTTAATGCCAAAAAGGGCACCAAGCTGGCGTTAAACACCAGAAAGAGAAGAAAAGCTGGCGTTAAACGCCAGAAATGGGCAGCAATCTTGCATTTAATGCCAAGATTAGCACTCAGGGTGCGTTGACATGCCAGAATGGTGCAGGAATGAGAAATTCTTGACATCTCAGGATCTGTGGACCCCACAGGATCCCCACCTACCTCAACTCACTCTCTCTTCTTCACACATTCTAATAACACCCTTCCCCAAATACCCTTCACTAATCACCTCCATCCACTCTTCCCCAAAAACTCCACCTACCTCAAACATTTAAATTCACATCATTTCCCTCCCAAACCCAATCCTAATACACGAACCCTACCCCTCTCTCCCCTTCTATATAAACCCCTCATCCCTCCTTCATTTTCACACATCATAAACACTTCTTTCCCTACTTGGCCGAACCATTCCGACCTCTCCATCTCCTCCACTTCTTCTTCTTCTCCATCCTTCTTTCTTCTTTTGCTCAAAGACAAGCAAACCTTTTAAGTTTGGTGTGAAAAAAGCATTGCTTTTTGTGTTTCCATAACTATTTATGGCACCTAAGGCCGGAGAAACCTCTAGAAAGAGGAAAAGGAAGGCAAAAGCTTCCACCTCCGAGTCATGGGAGATAGAGAAATTCATCTCAAAGGACCATCAAGGCCACTTCTATGAAGTTGTGGCCAAGAAGAAGGTGATCCCTGAGGTCCCTTTTATACTCAAAAGGAATGAGTATCCGGAGATCCGACATGAGATTCGAAGAAGAAGTTGGGAAGTTCTCACCAACCCCATTTACCAAGTCAGAATCTTAATGGTTTAAGAGTTCTATGCTAATGCATGGATCACTAAAAACCATGATCAACGTGTGAACCTGAACCTAAAGAATTAGCTTACAATGGTTCGGGGGAAATACTTAGATTTCAGCCCAGAAAATGTAAGGTTGGCATTCAACTTGCCAATGATGCAAGGAGATGCACGCCCCTACACTAGAAGGGTCAACTTTGATCAAAGGTTGGATTAAATCCTCATGGACATATGTGTGGAAGGAGCTCAGTGGAAAAGAGATTCCAAAGGCAAGACGGTTCAATTGAGAAGGCATGACCTTAAACCCGTGGCTAGAAGATGGTTGGAATTCATCTAACGCTCCATCATTCCAACTAGCAACTGATCCAAAGTGACTGTAGATTGGGCTATCATCATCCATAGCATCATGATTGGAGAGGAAGTAGAAGTTCATGAGGTCATATCTCTAGAACTCTACAAAGTGGCTGACAAAACCTCCACTTTAGCAAGGTTAGCCTTCCCTCATCTCATCTGTCACCTATGCAATTTAGCTGAAATTGTCATAGAGGAAGACATCCTCATTGAAGAGGACAAGCCCATCACTAAAAAGATGACAAATAAGAGAGCCCACTCATAGACCTCAACAAGAGCATGAGGAAGTCCCTCATCAAGAAATCCCTAAGATGACTCAAGGGATGCATTTTCCTCCACACAACTATTGGGAACAACTCAAAACCTCTTTGGGAGATTTGAGTTCCAATATGGAGCAACTAAGGATGGAGCACTAAGAGCACTCCATTATTCTCTATGAAATTAGAGAGGATCAAATAGCCATGAGGGAAGAGCAACAAAGGCAAGAAAGAGACATAGAGGAGCTCAAGCGTCCCATTGGATCTTCAAGAAGAACTAGCCGCCATCACTAAGGTGGACCCATTCTTTGCTTTCCTTGTTCTTATCTTTTCTATTTTTCAATTTTTATGCTTTATGTGTCATCTATGTTTGTGTCTTCATTACATGATCATTAGTGTCTAGTGTCTATGTCTTAAAGCTATGAATAATTCCATGAATCATTCACCTTTCTTAAATGAAAAATGTGCCTAATTACAAAAGAACAAGAAGTACTTGGATTTCAAATTTTATCTTAAAATTAGTTTAACTATTTTGATGTGGTGGCAATACTTTTTATTTTCTGAATGAATGCTTGAACAGTGCATATTTTTTACAGTGAAGTTTATGAATGTTAAAATTGTTGGCTCTTGAAGGAATGATGAGCAAAGAGAAATGTTGTTGATAATCTAAAAAATCATGAAATTGATTCTTAAAGCAAGAAAAAGCAGTGAAAAAATATGGCGAAAAAAAAAGAAAGAGAGAGAAGAAAGAAAAAGCAAGCAGAAAAAGCCAATAGCCCTTTAAACCAAAAGGCAAGGGTAAAGAGGATCCAAGGCTTTAAGAATTAATGGATAGGAGGGCCTAAAGGAATAAAATCTTGGCCTAAGCGGCTGAATCAAGCTATCCCTAACCATGTGCTTGTGTCATAAAGGTCTAAGTGAAAAGCTTGAGACTGAGTGGTTAAATTCGTGATCCAAAGCAGAAAGAGTGTGCTTAAGAACTCTGGACACCTCTAACTCGGGACTTTAGCAAAGCTGAGTCACAATTTGAAAAGGTTCACCCAGTTATGTGTCTGTGGCATTTATGTACCCTGTGGTAATACTGGAAAATAAGATGCTTAGGGTCACGGCCAAGACTCATAAACTAGCTGTGTTCAAGAATCAACATAATGAACTAGGAGAATCAATAGCACTATCTAAATTCTGCATTCCTATAGATGCCAATCATTTTGAATTTCAAAGGATAAAGTGAGATACCAAAAATATTCAGAAGCAAAAAGCTACTAGCCCCGCTCAGCTAATTGGGACTAAGTTTCATTGATATTGTGAGATTCATTGTATATTCTATTCTTTTTATTCTATTTCGTTTTCAGTTGCTTGGGGACAAGCAACAATTTAAGTTTGGTGTTGTGATGAGCGGATAATTTATACGCTTTTTGGCATTGTTTTTAGGTAGTTTTTAGTATGATTTAGTTAGCTTTTAGTATATAATTATTAGTTTTATGCAAAAATCACATTTCTGTACTTTACTATGAGTTTGTGTGTTTTTCTGTGACTTCAGGTATTTTCTGGCTGAAATTGAGGGACCTAAGCAAAAATCTGATTCAAAGGCTGAAAATAGACTGAAGATGCTGTTGGATTCTGACCTCCCTACACTTGAAATGGATTTTTTGCAGCTACAGAAGCCCAATTGGCACGCTCTCAATTGCGTTGGAAATTAGACATCTTGGGCTTTTTAGCAATGTATAATAGTCCATACTTCACCCGAGATTTGATGGCCCAAATTGGCGTCAAAACGCCGACCAGAGACCTTTTTTTGGCATTAAACGCCAGAACTGGCATAAAAGCTGGAGTTAAATGCCCAAACTGGCACCAGAGCTGGCGTTTAACTCCAAGAAAAGCCTATGCACGTGGAAGCTTCAATGCTCAGCCCAAGCACACACAAAGTGGGCTCCGGAAGTGGATTTCTACATCATTTACTTATTTATGTAAACTCTAGGTTACTAGTTCACTATAAATAGGACCTTTTACTATTGTATTTTCATCTTTTGATCATCTTTGATATTGGGGTCAGGTCTTTGAACCCTTTTTTTCGATTGTTTCATGTTATTTGGGAGGCATGGCCATTCGGCCAAGTCTAGACCTTGTTCTTATGTATTTTCAACGGGGGAGTTTCTACACATCATAGATTAAGGTGTGGAGCTCTGCTGTTCCTCATGAATTAATGCAAAGTACTATTGTTCTTCTATTCAATTCACGCTTATTCTTATTCTAAGATATTCACTCGTACTTTAACCTGATGGATGTGATGATTCGTGACACTCATCATCATCCTCCCTTATGAACGCGTGCCGGACAACCACTTCCGTTCTATCTGTGAGAGCTTGAGTGTGTATCTCTTAGCCTCCTGGTTCATGACGCATGGTTGCCTCTCCTGACAACAGAGTCTTCCATTCCGTGAGATCAAAGTCTTTGTGGTATAAGCTAGAATCAATTGGCAGCATTCTTGAGATCCGAAAAGTCTAAACCTTGTCTGTGGTATTCCAAGTAGGATCTAGGATGGGATGACTGTGACGAACTTCAAATTCATGAGTGTTGGGTGCAGTGATAGTGTGCAAAAGGATCAATGGATCTTATTCCGACATGATTGAGAACCGATAGATGATTAGCCATGCGGGAAACTGTAGAGGACCATTTTCATTGAGAGGATGGATGGTAGCCATTGACAACGGTGATCCACCTACATACAGCTTGCCATGGAAAGGAGTATGAATGATTGGATGAAGGCAGTAGGAAAGCAGAGATTCAGGAGGAACAAAGCATTTTCATACACTTGTCTAAAATTCCCACCAATGAATTGCATAAGTATCTCTATCTTATTTTATGTCTTATTCAGCTTTTAACCATTAAAACCCTACAACCATTTGAATCTGCCTGACTGAGATTTACAAGGTGACCGTAGCTTGTTTCAAGCCGACAATCTCCGTGGGATCCACCCTTACTCACTTAAGATATTACTTGGATGACCCAGTGCACTTGCTGGTCAGCTACACGGAGTTGTGTATCACGATTTCGTGTACCAATTACCTTTCTAATTTTACTCCTTATGCGCATGAATCTTGTTTCTTCCAGGATGATCCTGAGCTACCCTAATATAATCACGTAATCCTTGAATCTTGGGAGCTCGCTGTGAGTGAAATTGCTCTTATTCGCAAACCGTGTTCTTCAAAATCAGTTGAGACTTCTTTGACTCTATAAGCTTTTTTTCTTTCTAGCAAGGGTCCGTAATTTGAACTCTTTTCTTGAGGTGCACTGATACGTGGTTAGGAGGACATTTTCGTCATCTTGGAGTTTAGGGACGGAATGATAATCTTGCCATATTCAAGGATCTGAATTCTAGAAGAATTGTGCCATGCCAGTCTTGGATATCAAGAAGACCAAGAGTCCATCTCAAAAAATAGTGGTGCTGAAAGGACAACAATTCATAAGGCTCATTCGGCTAAGTCAGGACAGCTAGAAGCCCAATAATGCTTTTCAAATTCTATGGGAGGCATAAATTATTAATATTTTTGAATTTTTTATAATTTATTTTAATTTGTTTTGCTGTTAGAGTTTGTTGGAAGATTTGATTTGCTTCCGATTTGCTTAGTAGTATTTTTAGGAATTTTAAATTTAATTCAAATCTGATCTAATCTAATAAGATCAAATCTGATTTAAATTAGTTATCATATCTTTAGGATTTTAAAATTTAAATCAAATTTGATCTAATCCAATAAGATCAAATCTGATTTAAATTAATTATGTTATCTTGTAGTTAGTTGTTAGGTGCCTATTTAAACACCTTTGGTGAGACAATTTACATAACTTTTGATGAATAAAATTTCTTTAGTGCTTTATGCACATTTTTTGTGTGATTAAGTGAGGTGAGTGATTTGCTTCGCCTGTTGCATGGAGAAAATTGAGTGATTCAATTTTCATCCCTCTGATCTAGGTTGTCAAGGACAAGTTCTTTGAAGGTCTAGTAGGGAGTCCCTTCCGGTGACCTAGGTTGCTAAGAACAGGTTTCTTAGAGGTCTAGTAGGAAAAAAAACTCTATTTATCTATCCTTTTATTTTTCTGTTGCGTCTTTTCTCTATCTTTTTCTTATCCTTGTATCCTTTTATTTTTTCCTTATAATCTAGTATCAGAGCCAGGTCGGACGTAAATTCTTATTTATCTACACGTTCCATGGGTCTTGTTTAGTCTCTTTTTTTCTCTCTTTAATTTCTGTAAATTCACGTTAGAGTCAAACGAAAAAATTTTCTTTTTTTAATTTTGTTTTTGCAATTATTCTATCTTTAAGTCTGTGTCTGAAAAAAAATAATAATAAAAAATGATTGAGTATTACGATAGTGATGACGAAGGAAGCTCATATGTGAAAAAGAGTTCTCAGTTTCAAATCCTTGCATTTAAAGGGAGGAATGATCCTGAAGTATATTTCAGATGGGAAAGGAAAGTAGAATCAATTTTTGTAAATTGCATCCTTTCAGAAGAAAAGAAGGTTCAACTGGTACAAGCCAATTTTTCCAATGCTACCCATATATAGTGGACTGAATTAGGAAGATCTAGAAGACGGTATGGAAAGCGCCCAATCAGCAGCTGGGAGAAGATGAAGAAAATCATGAGGAGGCAGTTTGTGCCATCATCATATCACAATACATTTTTTGGAAAATTTTTTACGTTACAACAAGGCTCACAATCAGTGATGGAGTACCACAAAGAGTTTCTATGTTTGATGGACATGGCTAATATTAAAAGGATTCCTGAGGTTCTTAAAGACCGATTTTTGTTTGGATTACATGAAGAACTTGCTGATGAAGTCCAACGTTACCGTTACACAACCATGGACAATTTGGTCAAATTGGCCATTGACTGGGAGCAGGTGCAACAAATGATAGCTCGCCATAACAAGAGGAACTCTTCTACGCCTATCTTTCATTCTTCTTTAAAGCCAGAGATGGAAGAATTTGTTGAGTATGTTGTAGAGGGTGATGTGTCTTTAGAAGATTCAACAGTGCAGAATTTTTCAACTGGGTACTTGGGATATGAGCAATTTGAAGAATATGAGAGAAAAGAAATTGAGAAAGAGATTGATTGTTTGAGTGAAAAGAATCCATGTTTGATTGAAAGCGAGGGGTTTGAGAGAAAAGATGAGAATAATGAGCGAGAGGAGTCAATGAGCGAAAAAGAAACTGAGTTCAATAAACCAGGCTCTGATACCAAATGATAAGGAAAAAAACAAAAGGATACAAGGATAAGAAAAAGATAGAGAAAAGACGCAATAGAAAAATAAAAGGATAGATAAATGGAGTTTTTTTTCCTACTAGACCTCTAAGAAACCTGTTCTTAGCAACCTAGGTCACCGGAAGAGGCTCCCTACTAGACCTTCAAAGAACTTGTCCTTGACAACCTAGATCAGAGGGATGAAAATTGAATCACTCAATTTTCTCCATGCAACAAGCGAAGCAAATCACTCACCTCACTTAATCACACAAAAAAATGTGCATAAAGCACTAAAGAAATTTTATTCATCAAAAGTTATGTAAATTGTCTCACCAAAGGTGTTTAAATAGGCACCTAACAACTAACTAAAAGATAAGATAATTAATTTAAATCAGATTTGATCTTATTGGATTAGATAAGATTTGATTTAAATTTTAAAATCCTAAAGATATGATAACTAATTTAAATCAGATTTGATCTTATTAGATTAGATCAGATTTGATTTAAATTTAAAATTCCTAAAAATACTACTAAGCAAATCGGAAGCAAATCAAATCTTCCAACAAACTCTAACAGCAAAATAAATTAAAATAAATTATAAAAAAATTCGAAAATATTAATAATTTATGCCTCCCATAGAATTTGAAAAGCATTATTGGGCTTCTTGTTGTCCTGACTTAGCCCAACGGGCCTTATGAATTGTTGTTCTTTCAGCACCACTATTTTTTGAGACGGACTCTTGGTCTTCTTGATGTCCAAGACCGGTGATGAGCGGATAATTTATACGCTTTTTGGCATTGTTTTTAGGTAGTTTTTAGTAAGTTCAAGCTACTTTTAGGGATGTTTTCATTAGTTTTTATGTTAAATTCACATTTCTGGACTTTACTATGAGTTGGTGTGTTTTCCTGTGATTTCAGGTAATTTTCTGGCTGAAATTGAGGGACTTGAACAAAACTCTGAAAAAGGCTGACAAAAAGGACTGCTGATGCTGTTGGAATCTGACCTTCCTACACTCAAAATGGATTTTCTGGAGCTACAGAACTCCAAATGGTGCGCTCTCAACGGCGTTGGAAAGTAGACATCCAGAGCTTTCCAGCAATATATAACAGTCCATACTTTATTCGGAATATGATGACGTAACTTGGCGTTGAACGCCAAGTATATGCTGCTGTCTGGAGTTAAACGCCAAAAAAACGTCATGATCCGGAGTTGAACGCCCAAAACACGTCATAACTCGGAGTTCAACTCCAAGAGAAGCCTCAGCTCGTGGATTGATCAAGCTCAGCCCAAGCATACACCAAGTGGGCCCCGGAAGTGGATTTATGCATCAATTACTTACTCATGTAAACCCTAGGAGCTAGTTTATTATAAATAGAACATTTAACTATTGTATTAGACATCTTTTGACAGTTTAATCTCTTGAATGTTTAGCCTTTGATTATTCGGTTTCTTGATCACTCAGGGGGCTGGCCATTCGGCCATGCCTGAACCTGTTACTTATGCATTTTCAACGGTGGAGTTTCTGCACACCATAGATTAAGGGTGTGGAGCTCTGCTGTACCTCAAGTTTCAATACAATTACTATTACTTTTTATTCAATTCTCTCTTATTCTTATTCCAAGATATTCATTCGCACCCAAGAACATGATGAATGTGATGATTATATGACGCTCATCATCATTCTCACCTATGAACGCGCGTGATTGACAACCACCTCCGTTCTACATGCAACCGAGCTTGAATGTGTATCTCTTAGATTCCCCAACAGAATCTTCGTGGTATAAGCTAGATAGATGGCGGCATTCATGAGGATCCGGAAAGTCTCACCTTGTCTGTGGTATTCCGAGTAGGATCCTGGGAATCCGGAAAGTCTAACCTTGTCTGTGGTATTCCGAGTAGGATTCCGGTAATGAATGACTGTGACGTGCTTCAGACTCGCAAGTGTTGGGCGTTAGTGACAGACGCAAAAGAATCAAGGGATTCTATTCCAGTAGGAGCGGGAACCAACCAGTGATTAGTCGTGCTGTGACAGAGCGCGTGAGCGTAGTTTTCACTGCGAGGATGGGATGTAGCCTTCGGCCAGTGTGATGCCTCCAGACGATTAGCCATGCGAGTGACAGCGCAGAGGACAATTTTCCAGAGAGGATACAAAGTAGCCATCGTCGAACGGTGAACCCCTATACACAGCTTGCCATGGAAAGAAGTAAGAAGGATTGAGTTGAAGCAATAGGAAAGTAGGCGTTCTTGAGCCATACAGTATCTCCATTCGCTTATCTGAAATTCCCACCAATGAATCTGCATAAGTATTCTATCCCTTTTATTATTTCTATTTTCTTATTTCTATTTTCGAAACCATAAACAAATTTAATCTGCCTAACTGAGATTTACAAGGTGACCATAGCTTGCTTCATACCAACAATCTCTGTGGGATCGACCCTTACTCACGTAAGGTTTATTACTTGGACGACCCAGTACACTTGCTGGTTAGTTGAACGGAGTTGTGAATTCAACTGGTGCCATAATAATGATTTTATACAAATACAAAGAATATGGATCACAATTTCGTCCACCAAGTTTTTGGCGCCGTTGCCGGGGATTGTTCGAGTATGGACAACTGACGGTTCATCTTGTTGCTCAGATTAGGTAATTTTCTTTTCAAAAATCTTTTTTAAAATTTTTCTTTTATTTTTCGTTTTTCTAAACTTTATTTTCGAAAAAATTAATAAAAATTCAAAAAAAATCATAAAATCATAAAAATAAAAAATATTTTGTGTTTCTTGTTTGAGTCTTGAGTCAACTTTTAAGTTTGGTGTCAATTTCATGCTTTTAAAAATTTTTTTTGCATTTTTCGAAAATCCCATGCATTCATAGTGTTCTTCATGATCTTCAAGTTGTTCTTGATAAGTCCTCTTGTTTGATCTTGATGATTTCTTGTTTTGTGTTGTTTGTTGTTTTTCATATGCATTTTTTGTTTGTTAGAGTCCATGCATTAAAGATTTCTAAGTTTGGTGTCTTGCATGTTTTCTTTGCATCAAAAATTTTTCAAAATTATGTTCTTGATGTTCATCATGATCTTCAAAGTGTTCTTGGTGTTCATCTTGACATTCATAGCATTCTTGCATGCATTCATTGTTTTAATCTAAAAATTTCATGCATTAAGTATTTTTGTTGTTTTTCTCTCTTATAATTAAAAATTCAAAAATCAAAAAAATATCTTTTCCTTATTTCCCTCCAAATTTTCGAAATTTTGGGTTGACTTGGTCAAAAATTTTCAAAATTAGTTGTTTCTTACAAGTCAAGTCAAAAATTTCAAAAATCTTATCTTTTTAAAATCTTTTTCAAAAATCATATCTTTTTCATTTTTTTTTATCATTTTCAAAAATTTCAAAAATATTTTTCAAATTATTTTTCAAAATCTTTCTCTTATATTTATATCAAATTTTCGAAAATTAGCTAACAATTAATGTGATTGGTTCAAAAATTTGAAGTTTGTTACTTTCTTGTTAAGAAAGGTTCAATCTTTAAATTTTAGAATCTTATCTTGTAGTCTCTTGTTAGCTAAGTCATTTTAAAAATTAATTCTTTTTCAAAAATATCTTTTTCTTAAAACTTTTATCTTATCTTCTTATCTTATCCTTTTCAAAATTTAATATTTTTCAAAATTTGATTTCAAAATATCTTATCTAACTTCTTTTCTTCTTATCCTTTTTAAAATTTTAATTTCAATATCTTTTTCAATCAACTAACTAACTTTTTGTTTGTTTCTCATCTTTTCCAAAACCACCTAACTACTTTTCCCTCTCTAATTTTCGAAAATACCTCTCCCTTTTTCAAAAATTCTTTTTAATTAATTAATTGTTTTAATTTTAATCCTAGCTTATCCTTTAATTTTCGAAAATTACTAACTCCTCTTTCAACATTATTTTCGAAATTCTCTTTCTCTTTTCTTCTTCTATTTAATTATTTGTTTACTAACACTTCTCTTCACCTCTCTTCATCTAAAAATCCGAATTCTTCTTCATTCTTCTACTCCCTTCTTTTTCTACTAACATAAAGGAATCTCTATACTGTGACATAGAGGATTCCTCTTTCTTTTCTTGTTTTCTTCTCTTTCATATGAGCAGGAACAAGGATAAAGGCACTCTTGTTGAAATTGATCCAGAACCTGAAAGGACCCTGAAGAAAAGATTAAGAGAAACTAAATTACAACAATCCAGAAATAACCTTTCAGAAATTTTCGAACAAGAGAAGGAGATGGCAGCCGAAAATAATAATAATGCAAGGAGAATGTTTGCTGACTTCACAAAGCCAACGTCCAAGTTTGATGGAAGAAGCATCTCCATTCCTGCCATTGGAGCCAACAACTTTGAGCTGAAACCTCAGCTAGTTGCCTTAATGCAATAAAACTGCAAGTTTTATGGACTTCCATCTGAAGATCCTTATCAGTTTTTAACTGAGTTCTTGCAGATCTGTGAGACTGTAAAGACGAATGGAGTTGATCTTGAAGTCTACAGACTCATGCTTTTCCCTTTTGCTGTAAGAGACAGAGCTAGAATATGGTTGGATTCACAACCTAAGGATAGCCTAGACTCATGGGATAAGCTGGTCACAGCCTTCTTGGATAAATTCTTTCCTCCTCAAAAGCTGAGCAAGCTGAGAGTGGATGTTCAAACCTTCAAACAAAAAGATGGTGAATCCCTCTATGAAGCTTGGGAAAGATACAAGCAGCTGACCAAAAGATGTCCAGCTGACATGTTTTCAGAATGGACCATATTAGATATATTCTATTATGGTCTCTCTGAATTTTCGAAAATGTCATTGGACCATTCTGCAGGTGGATCTATTCACCTGAAGAAAACGCCTGAAGAGGCTCAAGAGCTCATTGACATGGTTGTAAACAACCAATTCATGTACATTTCTGAGAGGAATTCCGTGAACAATGTGATACCTCAGAAGAAAGGAGTTCTAGAAATTGATACTCTGAATGCCATATTGGCTCAGAACAAAGTGTTGACTCAACAGGTCAACATGATCTCTCAAAATCTGAATGGATGGCAACATGCATCCAACAGTACTAGAGAGGTAGCTTCTGAAGAAGCTTATGATCCAGAGAACCCTGCCATGGCAGAGGTTAATTACATGGGTGAACCTTATGGAAACACCTATAACTCATCATGGAGAAATCATCCAAATTTCTCATGGAAGGATCAACAAAAGCCTCAACAAGGCTTTAACAATGGTGGACGCAACAGGCTGGGCAATAGCAAGCCATATCCATCATCTTCTCAGCAACAGACAGAGAATTTTGAACAAAACACTTCTAATTTAGCCAATGTAGTCTCTGATCTGTCAAAAGCCACTTTCAGTTTCATGAGTGAAACAAGATCCTCCATCAGAAATCTGGAGGCACAAGTGGGCCAGCTGAGTAAGAAAGTCATTGAAACTCCTCCCAGTACTCTCCCAAGCAATACAGAAGAGAATCCAAAAGGAGAGTGCAAAGCCATTGACATAGTCAATATGGCCGAATGCACAAGGGAGGAGGAGGACGAAAATCCTAGTGAGGAAGACCTCCTGGGACGTTCCTCAAGCAAGAAGGAGTTTCCTATTAAGGATCCAAAGGAATCTGAGGCTCATACAGAGACCATAGAGATTCCATTGAATCTCCTTCTGCCATTCATGAGCTCTGAAGACTATTCATCCTCTGAAGAGGATGAAGATGTAACTGGAGAGCAAGTTGCTCAATATTTAGGAGCTATCATGAAGCTGAATGCCAAGTTGTTTGGTAATGAGACTTGGGAAAGTGAACCTCCCTTGCTCATTAATGAACTGGATACTTGGATTCAGAAAATTCTACCTCAAAAGAAACAAGATCCTGGCAAGTTCTTAATACCTTGTACCATAGGCACCATGATCTTTGAAAAAGCTCTATGTGATCTGGGGTCAGGGATAAATCTTATGCCACTCTCTGTAATGGAGAAGCTGGGGATCATTGAGGTACAACCTGCCTTGTTCTCATTACAACTGGCAGACAAGTCATTGAGACAAGCTTATGGAATAATAGAGGACGTGTTAGTAAAGGTTGAAGGCCTTTACATCCCTGCTGATTTCATAATCTTAGACACTAGGAAGGAAGAGGATGATTGCATCATCCTTGGAAGACCTTTCCTAGCCACAGCAGGAGCTGTGATAGATGTCAACAGAGGAGAATTAGTCCTTCAATTGAATGGGGACTACCTTGTGTTTAAGGCACATGGCCATCCCTCTATGACAGAAGAGAGCAAGCATGAAGAGCTTTTCTCAGTTCAGAGTCAAGAAGAGCCCACACAGTCAAAATCTAAGTTTGCTGTTGTGAGGCCACAACCAAACTCTAAGTTTGGTGTTGGGACTATACAACATTGACCTGATCACCTTGTGGCTCCATGAGAGCCACTGTCAAGCTATTGACACTAAAGAAGTGCTTGTTGGGAGGCAACCCAATTTTATTTATCTAATTTTTATTTTATTCTACTTTATTGTTATTTTGTGTTTTATTAGGTACATGATCATGAGGAGTCACAAAAAAATCATAAAAATTAAAAACAGAATCAAAAATAGCAGAAGAAAAAATTCACACCCTGGAGGACGCACAGGCTGGCGTTCAACGCCAGTAAGATGCATCTGGCTGGCGTTCAACGCCAGAACAGAGCATCATTCTGGCGCTGAACTCCAGAAACAAGCAACATTCTGGCGTTGAACGCCAGGAATGTGCCCAGAGAGGAAAAACTGGCGCTGAACGCCAGTAACAAGCATGAAACTGGCGTTCAACGCCAGAAACATGCTTTACATGGGCGTTGAACGCCCAGAATGTGCACCAATGGGCGTTTAAACGCCAGAATGATGCACGAAGGCATTTTACATGCCTATTTGGTGCAGGGATGGAATTCCTTGACACCTCAGGATCTGTGGATCCCACAGGATCACCTCAGGATCTGTGGACCCCACAGGATCCCCACCTAACAAATTCCCACCTTACCTCATAATCCTAATTACACTCTCCTAATCCTATTTCACTCTTCCCCATGTCACACTTCCCAACAACTTTCACCAATCACCTCAATTCTTCTTCCCAATTACCCCATTCACCACTCACATCCATCCACTCTTCCCCATAAACCCCACCTACCTTCAAAAATTCAAAACCAATTTCCCCCCCCCCCATTCCCACCCTAAATAGCCGAACACACCCTCCCCCCTCTCCCTATAAATACCCTTCCATTCTACTTCATTTTCACACAACACAACCCCTTCTTCTCCCCCTTGGCCGAACCATCACTTCCCCTTCTCTACCATATTTTCTTCTTCTTCTTCTATTCTTTCTTCTCTTGCTCGAGGGCGAGCAATAATTTAAGTTTGGTGTGGTAAAAGCATAAGATTTTTGTTTTTTCCATTACCATCAATGGCACCTAAGGCCGGAGTATCCTCTAGAAAAGGAAAAGGGAAGACAAAAGCTTCCACCTCCGAGTCATGGGAGATGGAAAGATTCATCTCCAAGAGCCATCAAGACCACTTCTATGATGTTGTGGCAAAGAAGAAGGTGATCCCTGAGGTCCCTTTCAAGCTCAAGAAAAATGAGTATCCGGAGATCCGACATGAAGTCCGAAGAAGAGGTTGGGAAGTCCTAACCAACCCCATGCAACAAGTCGGAATCTTAATGGTTCAAGAGTTCTATGCCAATGCATGGATCACTAGGGACCATGATCAAGGTATGAACCTGAGTCCAAAGAATTATCTCACAATGGTTCGGGGGAAATACTTGGATTTTAGTCCGAAAAATGTGAGGTTGGCGTTTCACTTGCCCATGATGCAAGGAGATGAACGCCCCTACACTAGAAGGGTCAACTTTGATCAAAGGTTGGACCAAGTCCTTATGGACATTTGTGTGGAAGGAGCTCAATGGAAGAGAGTCTCCAAAGGCAAGCCAGTCCAACTAAGAAGACTGGACCTCAAGCCCATAGCTAGAGGATGGTTGGAGTTCATTCAATGCTCCATCATTCCTACTAGCAACCGATCTGAAGTTACTGTGGATCGGGCCATCATGATTCATGGCATCATGATTGGAGAGGATGTAGAAAGTTCATGAGGTCATCTCCAATGAAATCTACAAAATAGCCGACAAGCCTTCACCCATGGCACGGCTAGCTTTTCCTCACCTTATTTGCCATCTATGTTACTCAGCTGGAGTCCTCATAGAAGGAGACATCCTCATTGAAGAGGATAAGCCCATCACCAAGAAGAGGATGGAGCAAGCAAGAGAGATCCCTCACGGTTCTCAAGAGATGCATGAGGAAGCTCATCATCAAGAAATCCCTGAGATGCCTCAAGGGATGCACTTTCCTCCAAACAACTATTGGGAACAACTCAACACTTCCTTAGAAGGTTTGAGCCACAATGTTGAACAATTAAGGGTGGAACATCATGAGCACTCCATCATTCTCCAAGAAATAAGAGAAGATCAAAGAGCAATGAGGGAGGAGCAACAAAGGCAAGGAAGGGACATAGAAGAGCTTAAGGACATTGTTGGACCTTCAAGAAGAAGACGCCACTAGAGGTGGATTCATTCCTTGTTCTTTATTTCTTTCTGTTTTTCGGTTTTTAATGTTGTGTTTATCTATGTTTTGTGTCTTTACTTCATGATCATTAGTATGTAACCATGTCTTAAAGCTATGAATAAAATCCATTAATCCTTCACCTCTCTTAAATAAAAAATGTTTTAATTCAAAAGAACAAGAAGTACATGAATTTCGAATTTATCCTTGAATTTAATTTAATTATATTGATGTGGTGACAATACTTTTTGTTTTCTGAATGAATGATTGAACAGTGCATAATTTTGATCTTGTTGTTCATGAATGTTAAAATTGTTGGCTCTTGAAAGAATGATGAACAAAGAGAAATGTTATTGAAGATCTGAAAAATCATGAAATTGATTCTTGAAGCAAGAAAAAGCAGTGAAAAAGAAGAAGCTTGTGAAAAAAAAATGGCGAAAAAAAATTTAGAAAGAAAAAGAAAAAGCAAGCAGAAAAAGCCAATAGCCCTTAAAACCAAAAGGCAAGGGTAAAAAGGATCCAAGGCTTTGAGCATCAATGGATAGGAGGGCCCAAGGAAATTAAATCCAGGCCTAAGCGGCTAAATCAAGCTGTCCCTAACCATGTGCTTGTGTCATGAAGGTCCAAGTGAAAAGCTTGAGACTGAGTGGTTAAAGTCGTGATCCAAAGCAAAAGAGTGTGCTTAAGAGCTCTGGACACCACTAACTGGGGACTCTAGCAAAGCTGAGTCACAATCTGAAAAGGTTCACCCAGTCATGTGTCTGTGGCATTTATGTATCCGGTGGTAATACTGGAAAACAAAGTGCTTAGGGCCACAGCCAAGACTCATTAGTAGCTGTGTTCAAGAATCAACATGCTTAACTAGGAAAGTCAATAACACTATCCGAAATTCTAAGTTCCTAGAGAAGCCAATCATTCTAAACTTCAAAGGAAAAAGTGAGATGCCAAAACTGTTCAGAAGCAAAAAGCTACAAGTCCCGCTCATCTAATTATAATTAATATTCATTGATATTCTGGAATTTATAGTATATTCTCTTCTTTTTATCCTATTTGATTTTCAGTTGCTTGGGGACAAGCAACAATTTAAGTTTGGTGTTGTGATGAGCGGATAATTTATACGCTTTTTGGCATTGTTTTTAGGTAGTTTTTAGTAAGTTCAAGCTACTTTTAGGGATGTTTTCATTAGTTTTTATGTTAAATTCACATTTCTGGACTATACTATGAGTTGGTGTGTTTTTCTGTGATTTCAAGTAATTTCTGGCTGAAATTGAGGGACTTGAGCAAAACTCTGAAAAAGGCTGACAAAAAGGACTGCTGATGCTGTTGGAATCTGACCTCCCTGCACTCAAAATAGATTTTCTGGAGCTACAGAACTCCAAATGGCGCGCTCTCAACGGCGTTGGAAAGTAGACATCCAGAGCTTTCCAGCAATATATAATAGTCCATACTTTATTCGGAATATGACGACGTAACTTGGCGTTGAACGCCAAGTACATGCTGCTGTCTGGAGTTAAACGCCAGAAAAACGTCATGATCCGGAGTTGAACGCCCAAAACACATCATAACTCGGAGTTCAACTCCAAGAGAAGCCTCAGCTCGTGGATTGATCAAGCTCAGCCCAAACATACACCAAGTGGGCCCCGGAAGTGGATTTATGCATCAATTACTTACTCATGTAAACCCTAGGAGCTAGTTTATTATAAATAGAACATTTAACTATTGTATTAGACATCTTTTGACAGTTTAATCTCTTGAATGTTTAGCCTTTGATTATTCGGTCTCTTGATCACTCAGGGGGCTGGCCATTCGGCCATGCCTGAACCTGTTACTTATGCATTTTCAACGGTGGAGTTTCTGCACACCATAGATTAAGGGTGTGGAGCTCTGCTGTACCTCAAGTTTCAATACAATTACTATTACTTTTTATTCAATTCTCTCTTATTCTTATTCCAAGATATTCATTCGCACCCAAGAACATGATGAATGTGATGATTATATGACGCTCATCATCATTCTCACCTATAAACGCGCGTGATTGACAACCACCTCCGTTCTACATGCAACCGAGCTTGAATGTGTATCTCTTAGATTCCCCAACAGAATCTTCGTGGTATAAGCTAGATAGATGGCGGCATTCATGAGGATCCGGAAAGTCTCACCTTGTCTGTGGTATTCCGAGTAGGATCCTGGGAATCCGGAAAGTCTAACCTTGTCTGTGGTATTCCGAGTAGGATTCCGGTAATGAATGACTGTGACGTGCTTCAGACTCGCAAGTGTTGGGCGTTAGTGACAGACGCAAAAGAATCAAGGGATTCTATTCCAGTAGGAGCGGGAACCAACCAGTGATTAGTCGTGCTGTGACAGAGCGCGTGAGCGTAGTTTTCACTGCGAGGATGGGATGTAGCCTTCGGCCAGTGTGATGCCTCCAGACGATTAGCCATGCGAGTGACAGCGCAGAGGACAATTTTCCAGAGAGGATACAAAGTAGCCATCGTCGAACGGTGAACCCCTATACACAGCTTGCCATGGAAAGAAGTAAGAAGGATTGAGTTGAAGCAATAGGAAAGTAGGCGTTCTTGAGCCATACAGTATCTCCATTCGCTTATCTGAAATTCCCACCAATGAATCTGCATAAGTATTCTATCCCTTTTATTATTTCTATTTTCTTATTTCTATTTTCGAAACCATAAACAAATTTAATCTGCCTAACTGAGATTTACAAGGTGACCATAGCTTGCTTCATACCAACAATCTCTGTGGGATCGACCCTTACTCACGTAAGGTTTATTACTTGGACGACCCAGTACACTTGCTGGTTAGTTGAACGGAGTTGTGAATTCAACTGGTGCCATAATAATGATTTCATACAAATACAAAGAATATGGATCACAATTTCGTCCACCAACCGGCATGGCACAATTCTTCTAGAATTCAGATCCTTGAATTCCCTTAGCTTCAAGATGACGAAAATGTCCTCCTGACCATGTATCATGCACCTTAGTTCTTCTTCTTGTGCATTCCATTATTTTGGTACAACTCTGTTTGACCATATACAAGATTTTCTTTCTAATATCTCACGAACACCATTCGTATTATTCATTCATATTTTGAGCTTAATGTCTTTTTGAAAATTAACTAGAGCCTATATTAGTATTGTGTATGAATCCTAGCTGTAACCATCCAGACGTTGATCCCTTAGATCAAAACTTTTGGACGCGGAAGGTGAAACATGTAAGTGTGCGCCATCCAGAGGAGTTTTGGTGCTTTAAATTCTTGCCGACCGTAATGCCTATGAGTAAGTTAACAGTCTAGAATGCCCCCATCTATATGGATGCCTGAATACGAAGAGAGCTATCGAATCTCGAGGGAAAGATTAACCAATGTGCCAGTAGTCATGATACCCCACTACAAGAAAAAAGGTCTGTCGGCACCCTTTTTTCTTGTCACATTTTTAAAGCGTGCCCAAAAGTGGTCTATGGGCACGCTTTTGCGAGGGTGGCCACTGATTTGTGATTTGGCCACGCTTTTTTTTGCCACGCTTAAAAAGCGTGGCCATTGAGAGAAATTGGCACGCTTTTACGAGGGTGCTCACTTACTTGAAATTTGGCCACGCTTTTTTACTGCCACCCTTGAAAAGCGTGGCAATAGAGGAAAATCAGCACGCTTTTACGAGGGTGGCCACTGATTAAAAATTTGGCCACCCTTTTCTTTTGTCACGCTTAAAAAACGTGCCCATAGAAAGAAACCGACACACTTGAAAAGCGTGGCTAGTTTGTGTTTCAATATGGTCACATTTTTAAAGCGTGCCCATATTCTATTTATTTTGACACCCCACAAAAAAACGTACCAATAGAATTTTTTCCCCCCAAATTTAATTTCCCACCGAATTTTTTTCCACCCTTAACCTTTTTTTCCTTAGTTTTCAATTTTAACCCTCAAACAACATCACACTAGTTTTAAACCTAAAAGTAACCCAGCCACCAAAGAAAATCCTAGAAGTTACCCTCCATCTTCATCGTTCATCGTTCATGGCGGCCATGCCTTTCCTCTAATCCAATGACCTTTGTCCTCATGCCTCATGTCTAAGCAAATGACCTTCGCACCAGACCCTCTCTCTGTGGAGCCCATAAACGCAACCCTCTTCCCCCTTCTCTTCCACTACCAACACCGCAAACCCTAGCTCCGCCGCTTCTTCCTCACCAAGTCAATTCTCTTTCTCATTCGCTTCTTCATCCTCCACCGCAGGAGGAAGCGGCGGCGCCACTACTACCACACCCTCCTTCGACTTTGGCTCTACACCTTCCTCCTCCGTAGCCTCTGCGCCGTCATTTTCCTTCGGTTTTGGGTCCGCGCCGACCGCATCTCGCTTGGCTTCTGCTCCAGCTCCGTCTCTGTTCAGCTCTGCTTCTTCGGCTTCCACTACGGCAGCTTCGAGTTCCGGTTCTTCCATTTTCGGTGCCGCGAGTTCAGGCTCCTCCTTGTTCTCCACACCGTCTTTTGGTGGAACTTCCTCTGCCACGACGCCGTTTGGGGCAAAACCCTCTGCTGCGATGATACCGTTTGGCGGAGCATCTTCTGCTTGACCCTCGCTATTTGGTGGAGCATCTTCGCTATTTGGCCTTCTGTCGCACCATCAAGGCAACTCTCTTGTTCTGGTGTTGAGCCTAGTGTCCTCTTTTAACTGCATTCTATAATTATTGATTTTATTGTTCTTGGATTTGTGCTTGCATTGCGAAATTGAAATTGAACATTTGTGTTTGTGTGTTTTAAGGTATTCTGTGGGTGGTTCTCATTTGCTATAAAGTGTTTTAAGGTTGTTTTGTGTGTTGGGTTAAGTTTTCTTCAAACAAAAATGGTATATGTTGTTAGCATTGGTTTTTCCATGAGAATCTGAGTCTCAGGTGAGAGAAATAGAAAAAAAGATTTGAGAAAAAAAGGTTTTTCCATGAGCATTGGTTTTTTTTCTTTGCCTTTTGACTTTTCAGTATGAATCTAGCTAAATACATACTTTTTTTCTTATCTTGACACAATTTACAGCAACTTCACCGATGCTCTCCCTTTGGTACGTGTTCTTCGTGTGATTAGATCAAATTGTAAATAATTAAAGGCCAAATATTCATGTTGGAGCTGACTGGGATGTGTGATTTTGATTTTTGATGTGTTGTTTCTGTTTTAGGTGAAGGACTGCTCTGAGAATAACAAGAGGCTTATTCACTTCTTTACTTGTGAAGTTGCATTTATTCTGCCCTGCAGAGGTCAGTAACTCTTCATAACTTAATTGTTATCAGATCTCATTATCCTTCTTGTTGCTGCAGCTGTGTTATTAGAACTCCTTTTTTTATTTTTTACTTTTTATTTCGTATCTTATCTAAAATTGTTGGTTATAATGGCTTTCCAAAAGGATTTTATCGAAATTTTCAATCATAGGCGTTCAGTTGACACTTTTCGAGACTATAAGTATCTAGGAACCCGAAACCGTGTTGATGGAACAGTTGGGGAGTAAGCAGCTCAATTATTTATCCATTATGCTTTCTTGTCCTTCTTTTCTTTTATAATAAAACTTATTTATGAACTTCTCATCATTTCTACTCTTATTCCACTGTCAGGGTACAAGTGGATGACTTTTGGAGAAACAGGTACTGCACGGTCAGCTATAGGCTCTAGTCTGATTTATTATGGAATTCCAAAGGTTAATTCTATAATATAGTCATGAACCTCAATTATTTATTTCAATACTTGGCATATATTATTACCTAACCACTGGTACGTGCATTTCCAGGGAGCTTGCATTGGCATATACTTTATTAATAGACCGGAGTGGCTCATTGTTGACCATGCTTGCGCTGCATATTTATACATATCAATGCCTTTATATGATACTCTTGGTTTGTTGATTCTATCTATTAGGTAGCATTATTTCTTTCAAAATAACCTTGGATTAATCTTCATATATAACAGCAATGAATTTTTTGCTCGATAGGTCCTGATGCTGTCAGGTATATTGTTAATCATGCTGCTGTGCAATAATATTTTATGTCTCAAACATTAAATTCGGTATGTATTGTGACCTTCAACTTAGTAAATTCACTTATATTCTGGTCTTACTTTCTCTCTTTTAATTTACCTAGCCACCACACAATCCTTTTCTTTTTATTATTTTCTATTTTATGAAAGAAACACAAAATATTTTTTTTACTATTTTTTCTTTGCACTAACATGGTGATTGTAGTTTCTTATCACCATCTGTAGTTACTAATGATTTATAATTTTATTTATTAAAGAAGCATCATTTATGATTTCATTGCTAAGTACTTGTTACCACTTGCCTTTTTCTGCCTTGGATGTAGGGAAGCAGTAATCTTCAGCCCTTTAGCCCACCAAAACCTGATGATGTTACAACTATTTGCTATACAAGTGGTACAACTGGAACCCCAAAGGTGAGTAGGTTCTTGCCAAATTACTTTTTTTGTTTATGGTAGATGTTGTGTGCATGAAATGCTTTCCTTGGTAATGGTCACTTTATAGAACATTCTTCATTTATCCTTCTGCTAAACGGATTCTCTTCAGGGGGCTGTCTTGACCCATGCAAACTTCATTGCAAATGTTGCTGGGACCACTATGGATGAAAAATTTGGCCCTTCTGATGTGTGAATTCATTTTGAATGCCTACGTCATATTGTACAGTAGTTATTGTCATATTTTGGCTCATAAAATATTCTAAATGTTCTTGCTCTGGATTCCTTTTTATTTTCAGTTATATATCATATCTCCCTTTAGCACACATTTATGAGCGGACAAACCAAGTCATGCATGTACATTTTGATGAGACTCAGATCACACATCTGCCAAAAGAGGTCCAGAAGATATTGAGGTTAGAACATGGCTTCAATTGGGGTGTTAGAGATGCTTGGAAACCCCATCAAGTTGAGTGGTGCAACAAGGTCAGCACCATCAGCTTCTAGCCCTGCCACCTTCGAGACTGTGGCTCTCTTTGGTAAGAAGAAGGCAGCACCACCTCCTCCTTCAAAGAAAGTTGCTGCTGCTGTCACTCCTGCCAATGATGAACTCGCCAAGTGGTATGGTAAGTGGTTGCTCCTATCTTCACATCCTTTCCTTCTTTTGTTATTTACCATATCTAATCTAGTTACTAGAAAAACTTCTACATGAACTAATTTTTATTAAATTATAAGTATTCTTTAAGCGAAAATTCAGTATAGAATATGCAAATAAACTGAGAGAACCAAAGTAGCTAACAAGTCCATAGAGTATAGACATGGTTGTGTTCTTTTGACAATGTAATTTGTTGAAATATGGTAACAGAGAAAGGAAGAGAAGGAACTAACATAGTTTGACTTAGCAGTAAGAGGAGGGTAACTTATTGCTATAGCCTATAATCTCCTAATTAGTCCTAATTAAGTTCTTGTAATGAACTAACAAAGTTTTTTTTATATACTCTAGTTGTACAATTCAAGGTAGGAAACTAGTTTCTGATCATTGCTTCCATTTGGTGACAGGTCCTGACAGAAAGATCTTCTTGCCAGAGGGTCTCTTGGACCGATCCAAGATCCCACCATACTTGACTGGAGAAGTGCCCGGAGAGTATGTGGATTCTTTTCTAGCTAGTCCCCTTTGAATCCCAAACATTGTGAAACTTTGACTTGTTTTGCTTAAATTTTCTTTGATATTTGTTGATGCAGCTATGGTTATGATCCTTTTGGTCTCAGCAAGAAGCCGGAGGACTTTGCCAAGTATGTCTTAACACTTTTTTTCAAACTTGATATATATCCTTTTGGTCCCATTAGTTTACGAACTGCTTTAAATACATTTATTATTTGAAGTATACTGGTTGATCCCTTTTTTCTGATGTTAAATTGCTCTCTAGTATGCTTGGCAAGTAAATTCACTTTATTGAATGGGAATGATCATCTTTCTTGTTCAAGAATTGGTTTCAAGTAGAAAATAAATGTATAAATGCATGCATTAAAAGATGAACAAAGAACTATATCTCTGTTCTCTCCTTGTTTAAGTGAATGCTCATTAGCTCAGGAGCTTGTGTTGGAAAATTTACTCGTAATTAATGAGACTGAGCTTATATTTATGCAGTATAATTGAATGGTTTTGCAGGATTCTGGCTGAAGTTGAAAACCTTGCTGCTAATTGTAATGAGACTGAGCTTAAGTTGTATTATTTCTGATTTTTTTTCAATTTTTAGTTTTGAATTCGAACTCAAGATTTATTTTGTATTTGAGTATTAGTTTTTTAATGTATAAAACAATTATCGCAAAAATTATGTCACTAATTATTATTTGATTTATGTTGTACTAAAAGTTGCATACTATATTTGTAGGTTTGGTAATAAAAAAAAGATTGAAAATTTATATTTTGTAGGTAAAAATAAGAAAAAGAATTTTTTTTTAAATTTTATAAAGCTATTGCCACGCTTTTAAAGTGTGGCCGTATAACTGGCTATCATCACGCTTTAAAAAGTGTAGTCATATCTTTTCCTATTGGCACGTTTTTAAAGAGTACCCAAAACAATCATTCTGGGACGTTTTAAAAGCATGGTGATATGTGCACTTTTCGGCACGCTTTTTAAGCATACTTATAGGTTAAGACTTATGGCCACGCTTTTAAGCGTGGCAAGAAATGAAAGCGTGCCAACAAAAAAAGCGTGTCGATAGATCCACAAAAGTGTGGCGATAGAGCAATCGGCACGCTGGCAGATGTGACCCTTTCAAAAGCGTGCCGAAAGCTCAAAAAACGTGGCGAAAAGCTATCGGCACGTTTTTTTGCACTTTTCGGTACGCTTTTAAAGCGTGGCAGAAAGCTTATTTTCTTGTAGTGCCCAAACTTAATTAACTACTCGAAATTATTGCGATGCATTATCAAAGGGTTTTAGGATATGCATGAATACAACATCGTGAAATGGTGATTGACGCCTGACTAGAAAGTCTCTGAGTATTGCTTGGATGATCAAAGAGAAAGAACTGTTGAGTAAGTTAAGGGCTTAAATTGGGTGTTGAAAAAGTAGATGTAGGTGTCAAATTGAACCAATTACAAATTACAAGAGGTCGTAAGGTTGAGAACTTAGGGAGCGCAATAATGGTGATAAGGAGCTACTAAGAGTATTGAAGCCTGTTGAATGAAGTAGATACCAAGAGAGAATTCTGTGTCAAAATCAGAAGTTGAGGCAAAAAAAAACTATTATTCGAAGCTGACAAGAGAGGATTTTCGAATTTACCTTAAAATTACTAAAACGTACCACAAATCGAAGATGGTATTTTTGAGCAGCCAGAAGTGAAGAACGAAGTGGCAATCTATGTGATTACGTATTTGATGCATGAGAAAGAAAATAAATACCACCAAAAATCATTCGGAATGCTGCAACCACTGAAAGTTCTACACCAAAAGTAAGGAAGAGTAGTTGTTGATTTCGTATTAGATCGCCGAGGTCTGGGACAGAAAGTGAGGCGTCACGGTGTGCTAAATGCCTTTGAATTGATCGAAAACTAGAGCATCAAATAATTTAGTTCCTAAATTTGATAGCCGAGACAATGGAGAAAAACTACGCAAGTTCGAGTTAAGATTCTCACTACAGAAAGCAGACAGAAAAGTTATGTGGACCTGAATTAATAGCAAGAATGGACTATTTCAGATTCTGAATTGGGCCAATGGCATATCGGATAACTCTATCCCAACAACTTTCAAACCGATATGACGTATTTCATGTCTCAATTTTAGGAGAACACTTCTAGTGTCAATCACGTATTAGAACATGAACCCGTCCAACTAAGAGAAAATTTAACACTTCAAGTAACCTCAGTTAGAATATATAATAAGACACCATTGCCAAGAAGCTATGTAGAGGAGGAGTTACATTAGTAGAAAATGCTGAGAGTGGAGCTGGAAGTGAGAAACATACTTGGGCACTGAAGTCAGATATGCAGGAGAACTACCCACACCCCTTTTCAGGTAACTGAATTTGAATTTTGAGGGCAAAATTCTTAATTAGGTGGGTAGGATGTAAACCCCATAAAATTAGTAAATAATTAATCAATAAATTAATTTTTCATGAAAGAAATTGGAAATAAAAGTTTTATAGTTTAATTGGATAGAGCTAATTAAAATAAGAATTTTGACACTAATTTCAAAGAATTCGGCCCAAAATTGGGCCGAACCGGACAAACCAGTAGAACCGGACCCAAGCCAGGCCTGTGGGCCCAACGACTCATTAAATAAATGAACATCAGCTCCATCCCTTCCCATTTCTGCATGCAAAATGAGATGGGAAGCAAGCAAAAATGGGGAAGAACACCTTAAGTTCCCAAACCCTTGATTTCCATTGAAATCCATGCAATTTTTTATCCAAAGCTCCAATCGCCGCATCGTTTGCAGCCACACGACCACAGCGTCGAGTTCTACAAAGCCCAAAATATTGAGGTAAGGAAGCCACGTTTTCTTCCTCAATTTCTTTACCTTCAGTTTCAAAATTTATGAACAAAGGTAATGAAAAGTTTTGAATTTTGGTGTTTAGGCTCGAATTAGTTTGAGGAGAACGTTCAATCTTGCTTCTTTGGTGCTTGAGTAAGGTGGAAATTCTAGAACCTTAGCTAGTTCCTTAATTTAGTATGTTAGGTATTGAATTCTGGGTATAAATGTGTGATATATTGATGCCAAGGCATCTTAGGCTAGTTTCACTAGCATTTTTCTGTTAGTTTTAGTTGTTTTATGCATTTTCTTGAGCTTAAAGTAACCAAGAATGATTAAATGAACAACAAAGTAATGAATCGTCCAAGAAGTATAATTTTTATGCAATTTCCATGAGTTTTAGTTATATTACTTGAATGCTATGAATGGATTATTTCTCATGAAATTTTGCAAGACTTTGATGCAATTGTTTGGATGATTTCAGGGAAGAAGAGGCTAGGCAAGGAAGCAACAAAATCAATAAAGAAAGCTTGAAGATCACATGTGCCAAGCCATATGATGCTGAAACTGGCGTTTAACCTCCAGTTTAACCTCAAACTGGAAGTTAAACGCCAGAATAAGAAATGCACCAAAGCTGAAAAGTGGCGTTTAACCTTCAGTTTAAGGTCAAACTGAAGGCTAAACGCCAGAATCATGGAAGCTGAGAAAAGAGGAAACTGGCATTTAACCTCCAGTTTAAGGTCAAACTGAAGGTTAACCGCCAGAATGAGAATGGCACCAAGGGAGTATTTCCACGTTTAACCTCCAGTTTGACCTCAAACTGGAGGTTAAACGTGTTCGAACCTCATTATGCACCAGGAAGCCATTTCCACGTTTAAGCTCCAGTTTGACCTCAAACTGGAGCTTAAACGTGTTCGACATTTTTGCTCCTCCAGGGTTGCCTTCTCATTTTCCACGTTTAACCTCCAGTTTGACCTCAAACTGGAGGTTAAACGTGTTCGACCCATTCACACTCTTGGGCTAGTTTCTTCATTTCCACGTTTAACCTCCAGTTTAACCTCAAACTGGAGGTTAAACGTGTTCGACTCAAATTGCCTCCAGGGGTTGCTTTCTTCAATTCCACGTTTAAGCTTTAGTTTAACCTTAAACTAAAGCTTAAACGTGTTCGACCTATACACAACCCATAGTTGCTTTCTTCCATTTCCACGTTTAAGCTTCAGTTTAACCTTAAACTGAAACTTAAACTTCAACTTAAACGCCACTCTTTTAAAGGGTTTCTGGGCCAAAAATATTGAAGTTTAAGTTAGCATTTGAGCACAATTATTAACTTAAATGTATTATGGTATGAAACCCAATTGAATATCATGGTTTATGGGATTGGGCCGGAAGAATTGATGAGTCTGGAGCATCCATTTGTTGAGTCTTGTGTCATTACTTGTTTATCACTAAGTTTGCTCAATGAATGTTACAGATTTGAATCACAGCCTCATCAGGATTATGGACCATAAACCCAAAAGCAAAAGGAATTCAGGGAAAGGCCTCAAAGCCCAAGAAACACAACAGAAGCTCAATTTAGAAAGTGTATAAATAGGATAGAATTTAAGTTAGTTGACACTTTTACACTTTAGAACTTTCATCAGTTTTGTAATTGAATTCTGAGCAATGAATCACTAAACCCCTTTCATTGGGTTAGGGAGCTCTATTGTAATTCAATGAATCAATAATAGTTTTTTCTTCTTCTTCAATCTTTTCTCTTGAATTTTGTTAGAAAGCTTCTCGATCTAATTCCATTGGGTAGTTGTCTTGGGAAAGAAACTACCCATAATTGGAATCCTTCGGAACCTTGGGAAAGGAATGGAGGATTCATGCTAGAGAAGCTTTCTCACAGTGAATTGGATTGGGGTTTGGATGGATATTGTGACATGTAATCCTACCAAATTGTGGTTCATGAAACTGTGTGGTATAATCAGTGATCGAGCATCATCTCTTCTTATGAACATTTAAACCAAGGGATTGGGAATTTGTTTGTTTTTAGAGAGAATTGGTGAGCCAAGGAATTGGGATCCAATCATATAAGATTGCCAAGCAAGATTCAATGAATGCATTGGTTGAGGAAGAGATGAAAATGTTTTGATTCGGAGATTTCAATATCTCCTGACCCCAATGAACTCCCCATCTCTGATCTACCTTTTCTTTTACATTCTGCAAATTTCAATTCATGCAAATCCTCCCCAATTCCCTTTTAAATTCAGCAATTTACTTTCTAGCACCTTAATTCTAGCAATTTAAGTTTATGCAATTTCAATTCCTTGCAATTTACGTTTCCTGCCACATTTACTTATTGCAATTCTCATCCAAAAGTTGATTCCGCTCAACTAAACAAACTTCTAATTCGAATTGCTCATTCAACCAATCCTTGTGGGATTCGACCTCACTCTATTGTGAGTTTTTACTTGACGATAACCGGTGCACTTGCCGGAAGGAATTTTTTCCGATTGTGCAATTTCCAAAAAGCATAGCATCAAGTTTATGCTACATCAAGTTTATGGAGCCGTTGCCGGGGATTGGTTTTCGATTGACAATTCTCAAATTGGAAGTTAACTAGATTGAGCATTTTTCTTGTTTTTGTTAATTCAGTTCAAGTTACTTGTTGAATTTTAATTCCTGCACTCTGTTATTTGCTTTTTCTTTCTTTATGCCTTTAAATTCAAGCAACTAACTCACTGACCCACTAACTATTTGAATTAATTCCTCAACTGCTCTAACCATACTCTTCCATTTACCAAGAGTATTCCACTTGTTTGTTGCTTGTGGTGTGTTCTTGTATGACAGGTAGAAGAGGAGAGATATCAACTCCTCCATATACCGAACCAGAGAGGACCCTTCATAGACGTAGAAGGGACGCAAGAGGGAAGAGAGTATTGAGAGAGGAAGAATCTGAAGGAGAATCTGAGGACAACTTTGAGGAAGCTCTAGATCTCAACATGGATAGAGAATTTCACAACCATGAGAGGGTTGATGGAAACAATGCCATTCCTGAGAGAAGGGTTCTTGGTTCATACATAAACCCAACCTCTGGGAATTGTGGTAGCAGCATTCAGAAACCACCCATTCAGGCCAACAATTTTGAACTCAAACCACAGCTAATATCACTGGTGGAGAATCATTGTTCATTTGGTGGGAGTGCTAATGAAGACCCAAACCAACATCTCACAAAATTCTTGAGAATTTGCGACACTGTGAAGTCCAATGGAGTCCAGGAAGATGCCTATAAACTGCTCTTGTTCCCATTTTCACTTAGGGATAAGGCAGCTAAGTGGCTGGAATCATTCCCAAGGGACAGCCTAACAACCTGGGATGAGGTGGAAAGCAAGTTTCTGGCACGTTTCTACCCCCCACAAAAGGTCAATAGGCTTCGGTCTGAGGTTCAAACTTTTAGACAACAAGATGGTGAGACGCTCTACGAGTCATGGGAGAGGTTCAAAGAATTGACAAGGAAATGTCCACCAAACATGTTCCCTGACTGGGTGCAATTGCATATTTTCTATGATGGACTTTCTTATGAATCAAGGAAGGCTGTAGACCATTCATCAGGAGGTTCATTGAACAGGAAAAAGACTGTGGAAGAAGCCATTGAAGTGATTGAGACAGTGGCTGAGAATGAGTATTACTATGCTTCAGAGAGACACAACACTAAGGGAATCATGGAGCTGAACCATGTTGATGCAATTCTAGCTCAAAACAAGGTGTTTGCCAAGCAACTAGCAGAGCTCACAAGGAAATTAGACACAAAGCAAGTGGCTGCAATACACACACAAGATCAAGAGGAAGTAAGCATTGAAGGAGGTGATTGGGAAGAGGCCAACTATGTGGGAAATCAACAAAGGCAATCATATGATCCACATTCCAACACTTACAACCCAGGATGGAAAAACCACCCAAACTTTGGGTGGGGAAACCAGCAAACCCAACCACAAAACCACAAACCTTACAACCACAACCAACATAACAATTCCACATACCAAAACTCCAACCAAAGATCATACCAAGCCACACAAAACACTTACTCCCAACCACCGTATCATGGCCAAAATAATCAACCTGCCCAATCTAATCCGAACCAACAATTTCAAGATCAATTAAACAGGATAGAAGGAATACTAGCAAACATGGGTCAGGACATATGTGAGTTGAAAAGCTTCAGGGATGATGTGAGATCTACCTTAAGGGACCATGGTGAAAAACTCAAGAGGATGGAGTCTCGGGTAGGAGAGCTATCTCAACAAGCCCCCAAGTCAACTGCAGTGTTCCCTAGTGACACAGAAAAAAATCCTAAAGGGGAACAAAAGGGAGTGAGATGGGAAGAATGCAAGGTCATCACCATGTTGAAAGAAGTCTCAGAAGAAGAAGGGATCAGACCCTCAGAAAAGGAGCTAGAAGTCTTGAAAGAAGGTGTGGAAGAAGCTAAGCAGGAAAGTGAAACTGAGCAAGCCAAAGAATTGCAAAAGGAAGGCATGCTGGGAACATACATACCAAAAGCACCATTTCCTCAGAGGTTAGGAGTAGGTGAAAAAGGGAAAACATATTCAAGGTTCTTAGAGACATTTAAGTCTCTCCACATCAATATTCCCTTTCTTGAGATCCTCCAGCAGATGCCTACACATATCAAGTATTTGAAGGAATTGCTGAGCAAGAAAAGAGTTTTGAAGGGAGGACAAACTGTAATAATGAACAAAGAATGCAGTGCACTCATCAAGAAGGATACGGCCTCTAAGAAAACAGACCCAGGAAGTTTTCATATCCCCTGCATCATAGGAGAAACAAAAATTGACAGAGGATTCTGTGATCTAGGAGCTAGCATAAATGTGATGCCTCTGACTCTTATGAGGAGGCTACAACTGAATGAGGTGAGATCCACTGATGTAATCATACAACTGGCTGACAAAACTCAGAAGCAAGCTGAAGGGGTAGTTGAGAATGTGCTGGTGAAAGTGGGAAATTATTTCTTCTCCACAGACTTTGTCATTTTGGACATGGAGGAAAGCTACCTACACCCTATCATTCTGGGAAGGCCATTTCTAGCCACTGCTAGAGCGCTCATAGATGTAGAACAAGGAGAGCTAATTTTGAGAATACATGATGAACAGCTCATGTTTCATGTTTTCAAACCTGTATCTGAGCCTGAACCAGAGCCTGAAAAGCCTAAGGATGATAGTAGCCATCTGTGTTTGGAGGAAAGCAATCTAGCAGCTGAAACTCTAAAACAATCCTTTGAAGGCAAACAAGAATTGCAAGAGTTAAAGCCACAAGAATCAATAGAAACAGATCAAAAGGGCCCTCCTAGCATAAGGGTCAATGACGAAATCCTCAAGAGAGAGGGAAGAATTGGAAAGAAATTGCCAAGAGGGTGGAGAAACAAGAAAATTCCCACTGAAGGTTTCTCTCCGGGAGATAAAGTGATATCAAGTCATTATCTGCCAATCCCACCTGGCCTCAAACCCATTCCTTCTCAGCTCCCTCAAGTGTTCACAATCAAGAAAGTTCTTTCTATGGAACATTTGGAAATCATGAAGGAATCAAATGGGGATGTTTCCATAGTGAGAGGAGAGGACATCAAGCACTACAATCCACCCTAACAAGGGACAACCGTCAAGCTAGTGACGTTAAAGAAGCGCTTCATGGGAGGCAACCCATGCTTTAGTATCCTTACTCTTTATTGTTTTGCTCTGCATCTAATAAAGCATGGTTTCTTATGCATGAACTTGAATCCTCAGGAGCAACTGTTGATAAGGTACACTAAACATTGCATGTAAAATACAATTGGTCTCTAAGTTTGGTGTGCCCGAAGGCACCCCAAATCTTATTCAAATTGTATTCAATCTTTCAAGGTGCACAACCAAACATTAAGTTTGGTGTTCCTTTTGAACACAGTTAATGAAAAGCAAGAAGTTCCTTTGGATTTAGAAATTCATGACAAGTATACCATTTGCACGTTTTAATACTTTGACTTCAATTACTTTAGGTGGTAAAATTGTTTAGGATCAAAGAGCCAAAGTGACTATGATTTATTAGAATTATGCACAATTATTAAGGATAACCAACATGGATTTCATATTATCAGAAGACATTACCAAACACTAAGTTTGGTGTCCATTAATAAGTGTGCATACATGCAAAAGTCACGGCTATAAGCTCATGAAGACAATCATTGATTTACAATTCAAAAAGAATGAAAAACATGTGCAAGTACTATTCATTATTCACATGGACCGAAAAATAATAGCAAATTTGTTTGTTTGTGCAGGTACAAAAGGAAAGATAAGAATGGAGGAAGAAGACAAAGGGGGAGGAACGGTGCTTGGTCAAAAAGGAAATTGACAAGTCTTTGAGACTAACACATGGAAAAAGGAAGTTCTGCATGAAAAGATAGCTACATGTACAACCTAATGCACCCAGAATACTTCCAAGAAAGTGAAAAGCAATTCGTCCTTTTCCCTAACTCATATATTTACCATCAAGCCATACTTCACAATTCACCCTAGCCGTCCATTTTTCAAGTACATGCACTATAAAGAACCAATTAGGGAACGCGCTCCACACCACCAAATCTCCTTCTTGCACATTTCCTTTCATCATAGCACAACTCTCTCTTGCCGACAACAATCTCACCCCACTTCTTTCTTACTTCACCTTGTCAACTTTAGCTTGTCACTTGCCAAAACTAAGGAACCAATGGCAGCCTCATCTAGCCACAAAAGAAGAAAGGATAAGGAGCCAATGGAGGAGGAAAGGGAATATGATGCATGGAAATACAAATCCGTTTTCCATGAGATTCAAGCCGAATGGATGAGACCTAAAAAGGTGCTAGCTGAGGTTCCCTTTGACCTTGAAAAGGATGAGTTTCCAGGTATTTGGGAGAAGATCAAAAAGAGGAAGTGGGAGCTCTTGACTAAGCCAATCACTAAAATCAACATCAACCTGGTGAAGGAGTTTTATGCAAATGCAGTGAGGGAGGATACAACCGAGGAACCTACATACAAAAGCTATGTGAGAGGGGTGGAAGTTGACTTCAGCCCCAAAGCAATCATGAAAACTCTTGGCCTGAAAAATATACGTTTCAGCCAAGCAAGTTATGAGGAAAGGATGAGGGTAGAACCTGACTATTCGACTATTGCTGAAGACCTTTGTGCCATCAGAGCTGAATGGGTAAGAAAAACAAAAGGGGCTCCAAGAGTCTTGAGAAGGGGAGATCTAACACCTGAAGCTAAAGGGTGGTATGCAATAGTTAGGAGATCCATCCTACCCACTGCAAACACTTCAGAAATAGTTCCTAAAAGAGCCATCTTGCTACATTGCATTATGGTGGGAGGGGAGATCAAAGTTCATAAACTCATTGCCGAACAGATACAAGAGTTTAGTGAGAAAAGTGACCATGACTCCTGGCTCCACTTCCCTAGCACCATCATTAGACTATGCATCGATGCCCAAGTACCACTTGAAGATGAAAGACCTGATTGGCTATATCCTGGAATGGCCATAACTGCGCACAGAATGAATCTTGGCCCAGTTGCTCCAAGACATACAAGAAGAAGAAATGAAGAAGGGCAACAAGCAGGAGCAGAACAAGAAGCAGAGCAAGAAGGAGAAGAAGGAGAAGAAGAGCAAGAGGAGCAAGGAATTCCAGAAAGAAGGCAACAAGTTCCCGGAGACCCCATGGATATGAGCAGAATGTAGGAACTCATAGAAGGAATGTCTCAACAATACATGAGGTCTCAAGAGAGACAAGAGGACTTTCACCTGAAAATGATGGATATGCAAAGGAACTTTGAATCAAGATTCCTAGATCTGCAAAGGGAACAGAATTTACAATTGCAGGAATCCCTCAGCCACATATGCCAACACCAAGATGCCAGCATCTTGGCAATCAAAGAAGCCACCACCTTGCAGAATGCAAGATACTCAGTTCAAGCTGATTACAACATCAGCTCTCAAATCAAGCTTAACTACATAGGGGAACATCTACACAAGATGGACCCAGCATTCCCAGCTTTTGATGAGTATTTCAAAGGGAGGAAAGAAGGAGAAATAAACAAGGCAATGATCCTTGAAAAAGGAGTGGAAGAAACAATGAAAAAGGCTGGATTCTGGAAAAAGCTCATTAAAAAAGACAAGGGAAGTACAAGTGGTCAAAAAGAGGTAAGAAGCAAGAAGAAGCAAGATCCCAAGAATCAAGAAGAACCAAGCAATAAATAAGAGGTGGTCTCGTTTCTTAATAATCAAATGATAGTTTGTGAATTGTCTTTATGAGCTTTCTTTCATTATAAGTCATTTAAGTTTTCATGTGAAGTTTTTGGTATGAGTGTCTGTTTATTGCTTTGAATAAAATGAATGCTTAGATGTTTGGATATAACTCCACCTTCTTAAATAAATGCTTGCCATGCTTGTTCTGTTTCCAAAAATTAAAAGAAAAGTTTGAACAAAAGTAACTTGGCTCAATTAGTGACAAATCAAGTAGAATTAAGTGGTGGTATGCATGCTTGATTGTTTAGTTAGCTCACTGAAATTGAGAGTAGAATTATCATTTTTTTGTGTAGAAGTTGAATGCTGTCTATGGATCTTGATGAATAAATGTCTTTGGCCATGAAAAAGAAAGAAAAAGAAGAAGAAAAAGCCACTGAAAAGGGCAACCAAAAAGCAAAAGAATTAAGAAAATAAAGCTAGGCACCAATGGTTTGAACTTTTGAGACATATGCCTGTGGTGTTTATGTAATAGGATCTGCTTGGATGAATAGGTTCTGTGGAGTGTTTCAACACTTGGTAACTTGGGTTAACTAACCCGGGATTATCAACCAAAAGTCCATTATCAAGAGCAACCTAGCTACAAAACATTTAGTTACACAAAGAGGTGCTGGGCACCAATGTCTCAAAAAGAAATGTGAACTAAAATGCCTGTAGTGGATATGTGTACTGCACTAATAAGAAAAAGAAAATGCCAAAGGCTTGTGCAACACATGACACTGAGCAAACAAGGAGCAAAGGAGCTCTAAGAAAAAGAAAAAAAAAACAAAGAAAGAAAAAGTGCCAATGACATAAGAATAAAAGAGGCCATAGCAGTGTTTGATGGATGCAATGAACAAGTGATAATTCTCCCTGATAAGAATGAAAAAGTGATGCTGCAACTTTCTGCATAAAACCCTTCTGATGAACTTCAAATGTTTGCTAATATAGCCAATGTAATTGCTTCTGTTTCATACTTTCTTCTCAAATATCTCAGGACTTGCTTATGGACAAGCAAGTATTAAGTTTGGTGTTGTGATGCCAAGGCATCTTAGGCTAGTTTCACTAGCATTTTTCTGTTAGTTTTAGTTGTTTTATGCATTTTCTTGAGCTTAAAGTAACCAAGAATGGTTAAATGAACAACAAAGTAATGAATCGTCCAAGAAGTATAATTTTTATGCAATTTCCATGAGTTTTAGTTATATTACTTGAATGCTATGAATGGATTATTTCTCATGAAATTTTGCAAGACTTTGATGCAATTGTTTGGATGATTTCAGGGAAGAAGAGGCTAGGCAAGGAAGCAACAAAATCAATAAAGAAAGCTTGAAGATCACATGTGCCAAGCCATATGATGCTAAAACTGGCGTTTAACCTCCAGTTTAACCTCAAACTGGAAGTTAAACGCCAGAATAAGAAATGCACCAAAGCTGAAAAGTGGCGTTTAACCTTCAGTTTAAGGTCAAACTGAAGGTTAAACGCCAGAATCATGGAAGCTGAGAAAAGAGGAAACTGGCGTTTAACCTCCAGTTTAAGGTCAAACTGAAGGTTAAACGCCAGAATGAGAATGGCACCAAGGGAGTATTTCCACGTTTAACCTCCAGTTTGACCTCAAACTGGAGGTTAAACGTGTTCGAACCTCATTATGCACCAGGAAGCCATTTCCACGTTTAAGCTCCAGTTTGACCTCAAACTGGAGCTTAAACGTGTTCGACATTTTTGCTCCTCCAGGGTTGCCTTCTCATTTTCCACGTTTAACCTCCAGTTTGACCTCAAACTGGAGGTTAAACGTGTTCGACCCATTCACACTCTTGGGCTAGTTTCTTCATTTCCACGTTTAACTTCCAGTTTAACCTCAAACTGGAGGTTAAACGTGTTCGACTCAAATTGCCTCCAGGGGTTGCTTTCTTCAATTCCACGTTTAAGCTTTAGTTTAACCTTAAACTAAAGCTTAAACGTGTTCGACCTATACACAACCCATAGTTGCTTTCTTCCATTTCCACGTTTAAGTTTCAGTTTAACCTTAAACTGAAACTTAAACTTCAACTTAAACGCCACTCTTTTAAAGGGTTTCTGGGCCAAAAATATTGAAGTTTAAGTTAGCATTTGAGCACAATTATTAACTTAAACGTATTATGGTATGAAACCCAATTGAATATCATGGTTTATGGGATTGGGCCGGAAGAATTGATGAGTCTGGAGCATCCATTTGTTGAGTCTTGTGTCATTACTTGTTTATCACTAAGTTTGCTCAATGAATGTTACAGATTTGAATCACAGCCTCATCAGGATTATGGACCATAAACCCAAAAGCAAAAGGAATTCAGGGAAAGGCCTCAAAGCCCAAGAAACACAACAGAAGCTCAATTTAGAAAGTGTATAAATAGGATAGAATTTAAGTTAGTTGACACTTTTTACACTTTAGAACTTTTCATCAGTTTTGTAATTGAATTCTGAGCAATGAATCACTAAACCCCTTTCATTGGGTTAGGGAGCTCTATTGTAATTCAATGAATCAATAATAGTTTTTTCTTCTTCTTCAATCTTTTCTCTTGAATTTTGTTAGAAAGCTTCTCGATCTAATTCCATTGGGTAGTTGTCTTGGGAAAGAAACTACCCATAATTGGAATCCTTCGGAACCTTGGGAAAGGAATGGAGGATTCATGCTAGAGAAGCTTTCTCACAGTGAATTGGATTGGGGTTTGGATGGATATTGTGACATGTAATCCTACCAAATTGTGGTTCATGAAACTGTGTGGTATAATCAGTGATCGAGCATCATCTCTTCTTATGAACATTTAAACCAAGGGATTGGGAATTTGTTTGTTTTTAGAGAGAATTGGTGAGCCAAGGAATTGGGATCCAATCATATAAGATTGCCAAGCAAGATTCAATGAATGCATTGGTTGAGGAAGAGATGAAAATGTTTTGATTCGGAGATTTCAATATCTCCTGACCCCAATGAACTCCCCATCTCTGATCTACCTTTTCTTTTACATTCTGCAAATTTCAATTCATGCAAATCCTCCCCAATTCCCTTTTAAATTCAGCAATTTACTTTCTAGCACCTTAATTCTAGCAATTTAAGTTTATGCAATTTCAATTCCTTGCAATTTACGTTTCCTGCCACATTTACTTATTGCAATTCTCATCCAAAAGTTGATTCCGCTCAACTAAACAAACTTCTAATTCGAATTGCTCATTCAACCAATCCTTGTGGGATTCGACCTCACTCTATTGTGAGTTTTTACTTGACGATAACCGGTGCACTTGCCGGAAGGAATTTTTGCCGATTGTGCAATTTCCAAAAAGCATAGCATCAAGTTTATGCTACATCATATATGTGAATTAGGTTTGTGGATAAGTAAATTGGAGCTTGATTGTATACGTTGGTGGCTCGGTGGAGTTGGGTGCCATTACTTTGGTGATTTTGGATCCTTGGAGCTGTGTTGGTGCCTCTTTGGTAGTATCTCGGATTATATGTGGAAATCGACTAAGGTTAGGTTTAGGTTTCACATATTTAATATATAATGTTCTGTGAAAACTTAGGCTAGATGACCATAGGATAGGTTGGAATGCATGAAAGCGTTCAATGCTTGGCACCCTTGATGATGATTATGATGTGAATTGAATATGTGTTCGATGATTGTTGTGTATATGAGTAATAGTATGTTAATTGGTGAGTTGGTGGTGAATGGTAGGAAGATATGAAGATATATATTGAGTAAGTGGATATATGTTAATGTTGTTGATGAAAAATGATGAAATTAGGTTGAAATTGTGTAATAACGAAGTATGACAGAAGGTGGTGTGATATGAACAATTTAGTGCGGTGTTGGTGTGCTTTAATATATTGTTGAGTTGATTGTTGGTACAGAAGTTTGGTTTTGAGTTTCGTTTTAATGAAAATTGAGGTTTGAAGGTTTTTATGTAAAACTGATTTTTAGCTGACTTCAGTGAGCCATAACATAGCTTCCAAACCACTAAACTAATTCAAACTTGTTTCAAAGGAAAATTGATTTCGTGAAGTTTATGTTTTTCAAAGAACGGATGAAAAATGTTTTAAAACGAAAAAGTTATGCGCATCGGAAGTTTGGAGTGCAAAGTTTGAAAAATTCTGCAACATTCAGCATTTTTGCTGTTCTGCATAACTTGTGTACGCAACCACTACACGCGATGCAACCAACCTATTCAGGTTGGGTATCTCATGTACGTGAGCATAGAAAATTGTACGCCCACGCGTGCGCGTGACCCCTGTTTTCAACAAATGAGATTTTTGTGTTTTAAGCATGATTTTAAACCTCTAAACCTCTATTTTTACTCTTTTAACTCTAGATCTTAATAGTATACCCATTAGTGAGATGGAGCTAGGAATATGTGGTAACTTGGAGATGAAGAAAGTTAGAGAAGTGATTATTTAGGTATGGGGAGGTAGGGTGAATATATATATATGTAAACGTATCTTTATACTACTTGAATTATGAACTGGCTAAAGAAAAGAATAAATGATACATCTTAGTACTCTTTCTTGAAAGTGCGACCCCAGGAGATGGTGAAAAGTAAGGATCCCCTTCTTTGTGCCTCCTGGTATTGTAAAATCACCCTCAGCGAGATGGTGGGAGGTTAGGATCCACTCCTTTATTCCTCCTGGGCATATGAGAACGTACCTCCTGGGTAGATGCAATGGTTGTAGTTTCGTCCCACTTGTTCCAAGTTGGTTAGTATAGAGGCTCCCCAGGTAGACGCAAGGATTGTGGTTTCGCCCCACTTGCTCCGGGTTATGATGAGTTATGTATAAAAGTGCAATTATATGATGTATAACTGATAATATGGCCATAATAAATAATTATTAAATGTTTATGAATGAATATGAAATGATTATCTGAGATACGAGTTTCCCTGGGTAAAGTACCATGGCTTGCCTCCATGTGTTCCAGGTAGAGACTCGATACTCTGTTGACTCTACCTCGTAAGGGTTACCGGGCACGTATAAATTCCCGGGAACGGTACCCCCATTGAGTAATTTGATATATATGTGAGAAAAAGCTATTCATAGACTCTTGGGGATGCGCGACGGGAGACAATCTAGGGTTTAGCAGTTGGACTTATCGGGTTGGCTTGATAACCAACAGATTAGACTCATCAGCCATAGGACAGGCATGCATCATATGCATATTATTTGAATTGCTTGCTTATGCATTAATTTGGAATGCCTAATTGATTATAATATGCTATTTGTTATATTTGCTATTTGTATTACTTGTATCCTACTTGTGTTTGCCATTATCTGCTTGTGTGTCTTTGCAACTTCACCAGAGATGGAGGAATGGAGGAAAGAGAGAGAGAATTAGGGCTCTAGCTAAGTTTTAGTTAGATTTAAGGAATTGGTTAAGTTTAGAAAACCTTAGAAAACCACCCTGATTCATGATTTTTGTTTTAGCTTTTTAAGGTTTATAATCATAGTGTCGGTGTTCTAGGATTGCTTATGGCATTCCTAAGACGTTATATCTTATGTGCGTGGCACCTTTACCATACTGAGAACCTCCGGTTCTCATCCCATACTATTTTGTAATTTTCAGATGCAGGTCGAGAGGCACCTCGGAAGGTGTATGAAGCTTCTACAGCGAAGTGGATTAATTTTGGGATTTTGCTTTTGGTCCTTTGCTATATGTACATAGACTCTCCTTATATATATATATATATATATATATATATGTGTGTGTGTGTGTGTGTGTGTGTGTGTGTGTGTGTGTGTGTGTGTGTGTGTGTGTGTGTGTGTGTGTGTGTGTGTGTGTGTGTGTGTGTGTGTGTGTGTGTGTGTGTGTGTGTGTACTTGTTTTATTTTGTACCTCCTAGAGGTTTATGGAGAACTAGGGTTTTAAACATGTATTTTGGGCTATGGGCTGTATATTCTGTAAGTAAATATTCTTCGGCCAGCTTTAGCTCTGCAGGCTAAGTTAGGAGCTTGTTATTTTGTTTTTTTTTTTACCCTATGTTCATACTTTCTGTTTATTTATGCCTTTGAACCTTAGTTTCTTCACACGCAAGTAATCTTGTTCCCGAAGCGTTGCGCTTTTTATTTTACGATTTTTGCTTTATCCGTTTTTCAAGGCTCCTCGTTTGCTATATCCTTTTAAATATTATTATATATAATTTTTTTTAGAGGTTGTAATACCACACCACCTCTATTTTACATCCTAGGTGTAAAGCTCTGTGTGGTAGGATGTTACAGTGACTATAGATAAGGCTATGGCCACGGTTTTAAAGTGGGGTGACCATAGATTAAGCTATGGTCACGGTTTTAAAGTAGGGTGACCATAGATACCTATGGTCACGCAAAGATCGTGACTATAGATTAGGCTATGATCACAGTTTTAATAAAGGGGTGACCATAGAGCAACCTATAGTCAAGGTTTTTATGCATGACCACGGTAAAAAAACATGGCCTAAATTGCCAAAATTTGAACACTACAACTATGACCAGAAACCATGACCATAGATAAAAAAACCGTGATCATAGGTCTATGGCCACGACAGAATAGGCTACGGTGGAAAAACTATGACCATAGGTCAAAAACCGTGACCATAGACCTATGGTCACCCTTTTCACTAGCTATCACCGTGACCATAGACCTATTTTTGTAGTGAATGTCATCTTCAGCATTGCCATCAACAACAAAAGAGATCCTCGTACCTCCATCGTTGTAATTAAGTAGAGTCATGTTGATGATTTCTCCAGCACTTTTTCCTGTATTCTGAAACAACCTCTTGTTCCTTTCCAACCAGACGTTCCAAACAACCGCAAAAAAACTTATAAACCACTTCTTATGCTCATCCTTCCTACTTGTAGTACCTATCTAGCTTTGGAAGCATAGTTATCAAACCGGATTGGATCGGCCGGTTCGACCGGAAAACCGGGCCAAAATCGGCCCGGACCGTTTTTTGGAAAATTTTCCAAAATGGCTGCAATGGGGTTCGAACTGCTTACACCAAGGTTCCAAGGTTGCAAGAAGGAAACTCATGCTACCAAGCTACACTCCTTCTTACAAACATATACCCCAATTATAATACATATAGTAACTTTTTATTATACTTATATTCAATTAATTACTAATTTTAAAGTCACTCATTTTTAAATCAATTATATTTTATTTAACTATAAATTATATATATATATATATATATATATATATATATTAAAAATAAACAAAAAAATTATTAATCACAAATTATTTTTTCCTTTCATGATTATATGATATCTATTAATATTATTTTTTCAATAAATACTTGTAGTATATAATAATAGGTAAAGACTCACATGCATCTGTCTTCATATGAAATTGATAGTTGAAAATCATTAGATGATATTTAGTTAAATTTGTCAAATCATCTAACTATTTTTAAATATCAACTTCACATAAAAATTAACTGTATGTAAGTTTTTATTTATAATAATATAATAATACAATAAATATAAATTTAATTAATAAAATATTAAAATTTGAAAATGATAATTATTTTTATAAAAACAAAATAAAAGTACTTATAATAAATAAAAAATAATTAAATTTTACATAATTATTTAATTATACCGGGTTAACCGGTTCAATCAGTGACCCACCGGTTGAACCAGTAACCCAATGACCCAGTAACCTCACCTGTTCGATCACCGGTTCGGTTCTGATAATTATGTTTGGAAGTGTTCCTTTAAAGTATCCGGAAAGGACCATTGTCTGCCAAAATCAGATAACCAAACACACCACACCTGTGATAAACCCCAGTTTTGTGGTTTATCTTGCACTTAATTTGGGGGATTTTATCAACTTTTTTCACATTTATTCAATGAAATAGCATGGTTTTGTAATTCTCCCTAGATTTGTGCTTAAGTGTGAAAACATGCTTTTTAGGCCTTAAAATAGCTAAACTTAATTCACTTTAATTTCATTCGATGCCTTGATATGTTTGTTAAGTGATTTCAGGTTTAGAAGGCAAAGATTGGATTGAAGGAATGAAGGAAAAGCATGCAAAGTGGGAGAACTCATAAAGAAAGGAAGGAACCGCAGAGCTATCAATCCTGACCTCTTCACACTCAATCAATCATAACTTGAGCTACAAAGATCCAAATGAAGCGGTTCTAGTTGCGTTGGAAAGCTAACATCCGGGGCTTCAAAATGATATAAAATTTACCATAGTTTCTTGGCATTTAGAGACGCGTACGTACCCTTGACACGCACGCATTACAGGATCAGCGTGGGTCCACTTTAAGCAACTCGTGGCTAGCAATTTCTAGCTCATTTTGGGTCCAATCCAACTCATTTCTGATGCTATTGAACCCAAGGATTGAAGGGTGATTAACCAAGTAGTCATAGTTTTAGTTTCATTATATTTTAAGGTAGAATTCTAGAGAGAGAAGCTCTCTCCTCTCTCTAGATTTAGGATCGAAATTAGGGTAAAGTTAGGTTAATATATCTCAAATTTATCTTTCAATTCTCGTTTGATTTCAATTCTCTTTATATTTTAGTGTTCTATTGTCTCAATCTTCTTAGTTTCTCTTGTTAATTCCTTGTTTTGCTCTCTTTTATGTTTATGAACAATTGTTGGATCTCAATTTCTTCTCATACAATTTTATATTTCTATGTCTTTTGATGTTTACTTCACTTGTTATTGTTGATTCCTTACTTTTGTTAGTTATAGCTTTTATTAATGCTTGCATTTGGTGATGTTTACTTTTCTTGCACTCTAAGTATTTGATGAAATATTTTCTCTAGTTTTTTAGTTGTTTCTATTACTCTTGGCCTAGGCTAAGGAAATTGAGTGACTTTGAGTCATTGGGTCTCAATGAATTGGTGAGTTGAGAACCCTTGGTGATCAATTTGATACTCATTGACACCAACCCACTACTAATCTAATTAGTAGATAGATTGGGACTTATGGGTTGATGTGATCAAGCTTATTTGACGTACTTCAAGCCTAGGAGTAGATATTACATACTTAAGACTTTTGGAAGTAGACTTAATAGCTAGGTTGGCCTCTCATAATTATCAATATATGGTTTGTAGACAAGGATGGTGATCTCAATTACCTATGTCTAGCCAAGAGTATTTTTCCTTTCTTTTATTAGTTAATTGTTCATTTACCTTCTTGTCATTTATTTTCTTGCCCATTGAAAATCAAAACCCCCCCCATGTTTTTTCATAGCCAATAATTGAGCACTTCATTGCAATTCCTTGTGAGACGACCCGGAGTTTAAATAATTCGGTTAATTTTCATTTGGGTTTGTATCTGTGACAACCAAATTTAATTTGATTTAAGGATTGACTATTGGTTTGGAATTATACTAACAATGGAATTATTTTGTGGAATTCCGAACCGGTGTAAATCCTTGTTTCAACCTGCCAAGTAAATTCACAGCCAAGAAACAAGTGGTGAACATATTCAACATCCTTATTACATAATACACACAAAATATCACCCTGATTAACAATTCTGAGTTGACACAATCTTTTCATTGTATTCACCCTGCTGATGCGTGCGTACACAAAACCCCCACACCTTTTCGTACAATAGGCAGTACTAGTAAGTGCATTGGGTCGTCCAAGTAATACCTGAGCGAGTCAGGGTCAATCCCACGAGGATTGTGGCTTGAATCAAGCTTTTGGTTGTCTTGCAGGTCTTAGTCAGGCGGAATCAGAAGGTTGTTGATTGTATGTTGAACTTTATATTTGTAAAACAAGTGTTCCAGAGAATGGAATAGAGTTGATAGGATTAGGGTTGAGAGTCAGAGTTGCTTTGTCTTTCTGAAATAACTTTGGTACTACTGTCTTCTTTGCTTGTGAATGATCTTCTTCAATGACAGGTTGTATGTGATTGACACTGGTTTGAGCAGCTGCCAATACTCCTCCAGGTCTGAACCCCAGGTTTAGCACGGATCCATTCTGATTGAGGGTGAAGCTCATACTGGTTCTAGCCTCTACCACAGAGACCCTAATCTCCCCTGAAATTGGCTGAACTGATGTTTCGAGAAGTCCCCAATAAAGTCACAGATTATCCGTCTGAGAGACGTATATTCAAGCTGACGGTTCATCATTGTCCGATGAAAGACGCACTCTGAACCCATGTAGAATGTGATAACCTTATGCTAGTTCAACGCATTCAGAGTGATGAAGAATGCATATACATCTTTGAGTTAATCAAACACAAATCAAAGAAGAAACAATAGTACTTTTATTAATTCATAGGACTCAGCAGGGCTCCTCCCCTCAACCTAGGAGGTCTAGAAACACATACTGAGGTAGAAGACAATGTGAAACAAAAATAGGGTTGAAGATGATCTGAATTACATAAACATAAGCCTTTAAATACTAAACAGATGACTAGTAAGGGCAAAACAATCTATTTAGTGCTAAAATCCACTTTTAGGGCAAACTTGGTGGGTGTTTTGGCTGAGCTTTGATGAGATCCACGTGTATTGAGGTCTCTTGGGCGTGGAATGCCAGCTAGGGGGTCCTCTCTGGGCCTTTGGATGCTGGGCTCTGCTCTTTGGGCGCTGGACGCCTGGAAGAGGACAGGAAGCTGTTGTTGGACGCCAGTTTTGGACCTTCTAATCCGAAGTAAAGTATGGACTATTATATATTACAGAAAAGCTCTAAAAGTCAGCTTTCCATAGCCGTTGAGAGCACTTCATTCGAATTTCTATAGCTCCAGAAAAGATCTTCCGAATACAGGTAGGTCAGATATGGACAACATCTGCAGTGCTTTCTCTGTCTCTGAATCAGACTTCTGCTCCAACTCCCCAATTTCAGTCAGAAAATTTCTAAAATTGCACAAAAATACAAAAACTCATAGTAGAATCAAAAAATGTGATTTTAATACTAAAACCTATAAAAACTCAATAAAACTAAATAAAAACTACTAAAACTATATGAAAATGATGTCAAAAAGCGTATAAAATATCTGCTCATCACCTGCCTATCAAGACAAACCAGACAAATAGCTCTACTCTTGGAGGGATTAAACCTTTCCAAATAGCCTTAGTGAAGATATATCTTGTTACGTCATACAGAAGCATATCTTATTGTAGTACCTGCAAAAATGAGTTAATAGAAAATACACCCTGCCTGTCAAACTTTCAGAAAACTCTATCCTCTCGATAAAAAACTAGTTTAACTGGCTTCAAAGTGTCGTGTAATTGATTCACAAGTTGCAACTTCCATTGCAATAACTCACGCCTCCATTAGAAATTTCAAATACACTCTAACACATTCCAAAACCCACAAGCCCCTATGGCTGATCCTTTTTGGATTGAAACTAAAAAGAGCCTTGGAAACCTATCCTTCAGCAGACAACAACTTAACTAGACATCTTCCCAAAAGTGAGTTCTCCTGCTATCACCAACCTCCATGGACAAGCCAGTTATCATCTTGTCTCTAATATGTTTCTCCTTTATCTGTAGCTGACAGATATCCTTCCAAGGACCCCCTCTTGTAGGTAATGTATAGCGACCCTCAGTTTTAAAAATATAAATATAAATAAGTTATAATTTATTTCATAAATTGAAAATTGGAGTTTTCTATTTTTTGAAATTATTTTATTATCAGTAATTGAACTAATTTTATAACTATTTGAATTCAATCAAATTCATATTCTTATATATATATATATTATGATAAAATATTTTACATAATTAAAACTATAATTCTATTAATTTATAAGTAATGAAACTTATATGTATATTTTAATTTGAGTAATTGATATTTTAATTTAAAAATAGAGTTTAGCTAATAATATTATTATCGAGTTCGATATCCGCCGATATGAGTAAATATCGGTACTATTTGCTGAGTTTAGCTTTTGGTGCGCGAAATTGTGAACTATACTTTTTCACAACTCTCATAATCCCTGGTAATGGCTCCAAAAACTTGGTGCGCTCAATACCATGGCATTACACAACTTCGCACAACTAACCAGCAAGTGCACTGGGTCGTCCAAGTAATAAACCTTACGTGAGTAAGGGTCGATCCCACGGAGATTGTTAGTATTGAAGCAAGCTATGGTCATCTTGTAAATCTTAGTCAGGCAAACTCAAATGTATATGATGATGAACGAAAATAACATAAAAGATAAAGATAGTGATACTTATGTAATTCATTGGTAGGAACTTCAGATAAGCGCATGAAGATGCCTTCCCTTCCGTCTCTCTGCTTTCCTACTGTCTTCATCCAACCCTTCTTACTCCTTTCCATGGCAAGCTCGTGTAGGGTCTCACTGTTGTCAGCAGCTACCTCCCATCCGCGCAGTGAAAGCTAATGCACACACTCTGTCACAGTGCTGCCAATCACCGGTTTGGTTCCCTCCCCTACCGGAATAGAATAACTCTTTTGCGTCTGTCACTAACGCCCAGTAGGTTACAGGTTTGAAGCACGTCACAGTCATTCAATCATTGAATCCTACTCAGAACACCACAGACAAGGTTAGACCTTCCGGATTCTCTTGAATGCTGCCATCAGTTCTTGCCTATACCACGAAGACTCTGATCTCACGGAATGGCTGGCTCGTTTGTCAGGCGAGCACTCGGTTGTCAGGCGATCAACCATGCATCATGCAATCAGAAATCCAAGAGATATTCACTAAGCCTCAGATGCTTGTAGAACAAGAATGGTTGTCAGTCACCTTGTTCATGTTGAAGAACGAGTGATATCTTGGTAAAAGAACAAGTGGAATTGAATGGAAGAACAATAGTAATTGCATTAATACTCGAGGTACAGCAGAGCTCCACACCTTAATCTATGGTGTGTAGAAACTCCACCGTTGAAAATACATAAGCATAAGGTCTAGGCATGGCCGAATGGCCAGCCTCCCAATGATCTAAGAACAAAATGTCCAAAGATGATCTAGAGATCTAAAAGTGATCAAAGATTTCTATACAATAGTAAAAGGTCCTACTTATAAGAAACTAGTAGCCTAAGGTGTACAGAAATGAGTAAATGACATAAAAATCCTCTTCCGGGCCCACTTGGTGTGTGCTTGGGCTGAGCAATGAAGCAATTTCGTGTAGAGACTCTTCTTGGAGTTAAACGCCAGCTTTTAATCCAGTTTGGGCGTTTAACTCCCATTTAGGTGCCAGTTCCGGCGTTTAACGCTGGGATTTCTTGAGGTGACTTTGAACGCCGGTTTGGGCCATCAAATCTTGGGCAAAGTATGGACTATTATATATTGCTGGAAAGCCCAGGATGTCTACTTTCCAACGCCGTTGAGAGCGCGCCAATTGGGCTTCTGTAGCTCCAGAAAATCCACTTCGAATGCAGGGAGGTCAGAATCCAACAGCATCTGCAGTCCTTTTCAGTCTCTGAATCAGATTTTTGCTCAGGTCCCTTAATTTCAGCCAGAAAATACCTGAAATCACAGAAAAACACACAAACTCATAGTAAAGTCCAGAAAAGTGAATTTTAATTAAAAACTAATAAAAATATACTAAAAACTAAACTAAAACTACTAAAAACATACTAAAAATAATGCCAAAAAGCATACAAATTATCCGCTCATCACAACACCAAACTTAAATTGTTGCTTGTCCCCAAGCAACTGAAAATCAAATAAGATAAAAAGAAGAGAATATGCAATGAACTCCAAAAACATCTATGAAGATCAGTATTAATTAGATGAGCGGGGCTTTTAACTTTTTGCCTCTGAACAGTTTTGGCATCTCACTCTATCCTTTGAAATCCAGAATGGTTGGCTTCTTTAGGAACTTAGAATCCAGATAGTGTTAATGATTCTCTTAGTAAAGTATGATGATTCTTGAACATAGCTATTTATTGAGTCTTGGCTGTGGCCCAAAGCACTCTGTCTTCCAGTATTACCACCGGATACATACATGCCACAGACACATAATTGGGTGAACCTTTTCAGATTGTGACTCAGCTTTGCTAAAGTCCCCAATTAGAGGTGTCCAGGGTTCTTAAGCACACTCTTATTTGCCTTGGATCACAACTTTATTCTTTCTTTTTCTTTTTCTCTCTCTTTTTTTTTTTTTTTTGAAATGCTTTTTCTTGCTTCAAGAATCATTTTATTGATTTTTCAGATCCTCAGTAACATGTCTCCTTTTTCATCATTCTTTCAAGAGCCAACATTCATGAACCACAAATTCAAAAGACATATGCACTGTTTAAGCATACATTCAGAGAACAAAAGTGTTGCCACCACATCAAACTAATTAAACTATTATAAAATTCAGAATTCATGCAATTCTTTCCTTTTCAATTAAGCACGTTTTTATTCAAGAAAGGTGATGGATTCATAGGACATTCATAACTTTAAGGCATAGACACTAAGACACTAATGATCACAAGACACAAACATGGATAACCATAAGCATAAAAAAATCGAAAAATAGAAGAATAAAGAACAAGGAAATCAAGGAACGGGTCCACCTTAGTGATGGCGGCTCTTTCTTGCTCTTGAAGATCCTATGGAGTGCTTGAGCTCCTCAATGTTTCTTCCTTGTCTTTGTTGTTCCTCCCTCATGATTCTTTGATCTTCTCTAATTTCATGAAGGATGATGGAGTGTTCTTGATGCTCCACCCTTAGTTGTCCCATGTTGGAACTTAGTTCTCCTAGGGAGGTGTTTAGTTGCTCCCAATAGTTTTGTGGAGGAAAATCCATCCCTTGAGGAATCTCAGGGATCTCATGGTGAGAGGGTTCTCTTGTGTACTCCATCCTCTTCTTGGTGATGGGCTTGTCCTCATCAATGGGGATGTCTCCCTCTATGTCAACTCCAACTGAATAACAGAGGTGACAAATGAGGTGAGGAAAGGCTAACCTTGCCAAGGTGGAGGTCTTGTCCGCCACCTTATAGAGTTCTTGGGCTATAACCTCATGAACCTCTATTTCTTCTCTAATCATGATACTATGGATCATGATGGCCCGGTCTATGGTAACTTCGGACCGGTTGCTAGTGGGGATGATTGAGCGTTGTATGAACTCTAACCATCCTCTAGCCACGGGCTTGAGGTCATGCCTTCTCAATTGGACCGGCTTTTCTCTTGAATCTTGCTTCCATTGTGCGCCCTCTTCACATATGACTGTGAGGACTTGGTCCAACCTTTGATCAAAGTTGACCCTTCTAGTGTAAGGATGCTCATCTCCTTGCATCATAGGCAAGTTGAACGCCACCCTCACGCTCTCCGGACTAAAATCCAAGTATTTCCCCCGAACCATAGTGAGATAATTCTTTGGATTCGGGTTCACACTTTGGTCATGGTTCTTTGTGATCCATGCATTGGCATAGAACTCTTGAACCATCAAGATTCCGACTTGTTGAATGGGGTTGGTAAGAACTTCCCAACCTCTTCTTCGGATCTCATGGCGGATCTCCGGATATTCACCCTTTTGAGTGAAAAGGGGACTTCGGGGATCACCTTCTTCAAGGCCACAACTTCATAGAAGTGGTCTTGATGCACCCTTGAGAGGAATCTATCCATCTCCCATGACTCGGAGGTGGAAGCTTTTGCCTTCCCTTTCCTCTTTTTAGAGGTTTCTCCGGCCTTGGATGCCATAATGGTTATGGAAAAACGAAAAAGCAACGCTTTTACCACACCAAACTTAAAATGTTTGCTCGTCCTCGAGCAAAAGAAGAAAGAAGAGAGTAGAAGAAGAAGAAATGAAGAAGAAGGGAGATGGTAGTGTGTTCGGCCAAGAAGGGTAAGAAAGGGTGTTTAGGTTGTGTGAAAATGAAGAGTTGAAGAAGGGTATTTATAGGAGAGAGGGGGGTAAAGGTTCGGCCATGAGGGGTGGGTTTTGGGAGGGAAAGTGGTTTGAATTTGAAGGGTGAGGTTGGTGGGGATTTATGAAGGATGGATGTGAGTGGTAAAGAGAAAGATGGGATTTGATAGGTGAAGGGTTTTTGGGGAAGAGGTATTGAGGTGATTGGAGAATGGGGAAGAAGAGAGAGAGTGATGGTAGGGTCCTGTGGGGTCCACAGATCCTGTGGTGTCAAGGAAAAGTCATCCCTGCACCAAATGTTGCTCAAAATCACGTTTTGAGCCATTTCTGGCGTTAAACGCCGGGCTGGTGCCCATTCCTGGCGTTTAACGCCAGGTTCTTGCCCTTTACTGGCGTTTAACGCCAGTCTGGTGCCCCTTTCTGGCGTTAAACGCCCAGAATGGTGCCAGACTGGGCGTTAAACGCCCAACAGCTAGCATTACTGGCGTTTGAACGCCAGCTTCTTCTCCTCCAGGGTGTGCTGTTTTTCTTCCTGTTTTTCATTTTGTTTTTGCTTTTTTCATTGTTTTGTGACTTCTTATGATCATCAACCTACAAAAAAGATAAAATAATAAAAGAAAATAGTTAACTATAAAACATTGGGTTGCCTCCCAACAAGCGCTTCTTTAATGTCATTAGCTTGACAGAGGACTCTCATGGAGCCTCAGAAATGCTCAGAACCGTGTTGAAACCTCCCAACACCAAACTTAGAGTTTGAATGTGGGGTTTCAACACCAAACTTAGAGTTTGGTTGTGGCCTCCCAACACCAAACTTAGAGTTTGACTGTGGGGGCTCTGTTTGGCTCTGTTTTGAGAGAAGCTCTTCATGCTTTCTCTCCATGATGACAGAGGGATATCCTTGGGCCTTAAACACCAAGGATTCTTCATTCACTTGAATGATCAACTCTCCTCTATCAACATCAATCACAGCCTTTGCTGTGGCTAGGAAGGGTCTGCCAAGGATGATGGATTCATCCATGCACTTCCCAGTCTCTAGGACTATGAAATCAGTAGGGATGTAATGGTCTTCAACTTTTACCAGAACATTCTCTACAAGTCCATGAGCTTGTTTTCTTGAATTGTCTGCCATCTCTAATGAGATTCTTGCAGCTTGCACCTCAAAGATCCCTAATTTCTCCATTACAGAGAGGGGCATGAGGTTTACACTTGACCCTAAGTCACACAAGGCCTTCTTGAAGGTCATGGTGCCTATGGTACAAGGTATAGAAAACTTCCCAGGATCCTGCCTCTTTTGAGGCAGTTTCTGCCTAGACAAGTCATCTAGTTCTTTGGTGAGCAAGGGAGATTCATCTTCCCAAGTCTCATTTCCAAATAACTTGTCATTTAGCTTCATGATTGCTCCAAGGTATTTAGCAACTTGCTCTTCAGTGACATACTCATCCTCTTCAGAGGAAGAATACTCATCAGAGCTCATGAAAGGCAGAAGTAATTCCAATGGAATCTCTATGGTCTCATTTTGAGCCTCAGATTCCCATTGTTCCTCATTGAGGAACTCAGAGGAGATTGGTACACGCCCACTGAGGTCTTCCTCAGTGGCGTCCTCCTCCTCTCTTTCCTCTCCATATTCGGCCATGTCTATGGCTTTGCACTCTCCTTTTGGATTTTCTTCTGTATTACTTGGGAGAGTGCTAGGAGGGAGTTCAGTAACTTTCTTGCTCAGCTGACCCACTTGTCCTTCCAAATTTCTGATGGAGGACCTTGTTTCATTCATGAAACTTTGAGTGGTCTTTATTAGATCAGAGACCATTGTTGCTAAGTCAGAAGTATTCTGCTTAGAACTCTCTGTCTGTTGCTGAGAAGATGATGGAAAGGCTTGCCATTGCTAAACCTGTTTCTTCCACCATTATTGTTATTGAAACCTTGTTGAGGTCTCTCTTGATTCTTCCATGAGAGATTTGGGTGATTTCTCCATGAAGAATTGTAGGTATTTCCATAGGGTTCTCCTAGGTAATTCACCTCTTCCATGGAAGGGTTCTCAGGATCATAAGCTTCTTCCTCAGATGAAGCATCCTTAGTACTGTTTGGTGCATTTGCATTCCAGACAGACTTTGAGAAATCAAATTGACTTGTTGAGTCAATATCTGTTCTGAGCCAAAATGGCATTCAGAGTGTCAATCTCAAGAACTCCTTTCTTCTGACTAGTCCCATTGTTCACAGGATTCCTTTCAGAAGTGTACATGAATTGGTTATTTGCAACCATTTCAATCAATTCTTGAGCTTCTGCAGGCGTCTTCTTCAAATGAAGAGATCCTCCAGCAGAGCTATCCAAGGACATCTTAGATAGTTCAGAGAGACCATCATAGAAAATACCTATGATGCTCCATTCAGAAAGCATGTCTGAAGGACATCTTCTGATTAATTGTTTGTATCTTTCCCAAGCTTCATAGAGGGATTCTCCATCCTTCTGTCTGAAGGTTTGGACTTCCACTCTAAGCTTACTCTATCTTTGTGGTGGAAAGAACTTTGCCAAGAAGGCATTGACTAGCTTTTCCCAAGAGTCCAGGCTTTCTTTAGGTTGAGAGTCCAACCATATTCTAGCTCTGTCTCTTACAGCAAAAGGGAATAGCATCAGTCTGTAGACCTCAGGGTCAACCCCATTAGTCTTGACTGTGTCACAGATTTGCAAGAATTCAGCTAAGAACTGATGAGGATCTTCCATTGGAAGTCCATGGAACTTGCAATTCTGTTGCATTAGAGAAACTAATTGAGGCTTAAGCTCAAAGTTGTTTGCTCCAATGGCAGGGATAGAGATGCTTCTCCCATAGAAATCAGGAGTAGGTGCAGTAAAGTCACCCAGCACCTTCCTTGCATTGTTGGCATTGTTGTTGTTTTCGGCTGCCATGGGTTCTTCTTCTTTGAAGAATTCGGTCAGGTCCTCTAAAGAGAGTTGTGCTTTGGCTTCTCTTAGCTTTCTCCTCAGGGTCCTCTCAGGTTCAGGGTCAGCTTCAACAAGAATGCCTTTGTCTCTGCTCCTGCTCATATGAAAGAGAGAGAACAAGAAATATGGAATCCTCTATGTCACAGTATAGAGATTCCTTGAAGTGTCAGAGGAAAAGAGAAATAGAAAGAAGAAGGAGAAGGAGAATTCGAACTTTAATTAGATAAGGTTCGAATTTTGCATTAAGAAGGAGTGGTACTCCATAAATAGAAGGATGTGAGAAGGAGGGAAGAAGATTTTCGAAAATTAATTAAAATATTTTGAAAACATTTTTGAAAAACATTAATTGATTTTCGAAAATCAAAGTGGAAAAGAAATCAAGTGATTTTTGAAAAAGATTTTTTGAAATCAAAGTGGAAAAGAAAAAAATCAAGTGAAAAGATTTTGAAGTTATTTGATTGAGAAGTTATGTTTAAAAGAAAAGATATGAATCAAACATAAAACCTTCCTTAACAGAAAAGGCAAAAAATGTTCAATCAAATCATTAATTGTTGTAAGTATCTTTGAAAAAGGAAAGAAATTGATTTTGAAAACATTTGATTGAAAAGATATGATTTGAAAATGATTTGATTTGAAAAACTTTGAAAACTTGAAAAAAAATTTGATTTGAAAACAAAATCTTCCCCTTAGCACCATCCTGGCGTTAAACGCCCAGAATGGTATACATTCTGGCGTTTAACGCCCCAAATGCTACCTCTTGGGCGTTAAACGCCCAACCAGGTAATGCATGCAAGACACCAAACTTAGCAGTTTGTATACTACTGACACTAACAATATGAGAATGCATATGAGACACAGAAAATACTTCAAGTCAATAGAATTCAAAGATCAAACAAAGGAAATATGCATGGATTCGAAAAATATAACAAAAAATATTCATTTGACACCAAACTTAAGATGAGACTCTAGACTCAAACAAGAAATATTTTGGATTTTATGGTTTTGCAAATTTTTTTGTATTTTTCGAAAATTAAGTGAAAAAAAGTATCAAAATTCTTAATGAGAATTCCAGGAATCAGTGCAATGCTAGTCTAAGACTCCGGTCCAGGAATTAGACATGGCTTCACAGCCAGCCAAGCTTTCAAAGAAAGCTCCGGTCCAAAACACTAGACATGACCAAAGGTCAGCCAAGCCTTAGCAAATCACTGCTCCAAAGCAGAAAGCTCCGGTCCAAACACTAGACTGACCAAAGGTCAGCCAAGCCTTAGCAAATCACTGCTCCAAAGCAAGATTGATACGAAATCAACAAGCTCTTGTGGTGATAAGTTGAAACCTCGGTCCAATCAGATTAGACATGGCTTCTCAGCCAGCCAGATTTCAACAAATCATCATGAAACTCTAGAATTCATCTTCAAGAATTTCGAAAAAAAATACCTAATCTAAGCAACAAGATGAACCGTCAGTTGTCCAGCCTGAACAATCCCGGGCAATAACACCAAAATTTGATGTTGCTGCCGGATCTTGGCACTGATGTTACCAAAGACTTGCTCAAAACTAGAACAATCCCCGGCAACGGCGCCAAAAACTTGGTGCGCGAAATTGTGAACTATACTTTTTCACAACTCTCATAATCCCTGGTAATGGCTCCAAAAACTTGGTGCGCTCAATACCATGGCATTACACAACTTCGCACAACTAACCAGCAAGTGCACTGGGTCGTCCAAGTAATAAACCTTACGTGAGTAAGGGTCGATCCCACGGAGATTGTTAGTATTGAAGCAAGCTATGGTCATCTTGTAAACTTAGTCAGGCAAACTCAAATGTATATGATGATGAACGAAATAACATAAAAGATAAAGATAGTGATACTTATGTAATTCATTGGTAGGAACTTCAGATAAGCGCATGAAGATGCCTTCCCTTCGTCTCTCTGCTTTCCTACTGTCTTCATCCAACCCTTCTTACTCCTTTCCATGGCAAGCTCGTGTAGGGTCTCACTGTTGTCAGCAGCTACCTCCCATCCGCGCAGGAAAGCTAATGCCACACACTCTGTCCAGTGCTGCCAATCACCGTTTGGTTCCCTCCCCTACCGGAATAGAACTCTTTTGCGTCTGTCACTAACGCCCAGTAGGTTACAGGTTTGAAGCACGTCACAGTCATTCAATCATTGAATCCTACTCAGAACACCACAGACAAGGTTAGACCTTCCGGATTCTCTTGAATGCTGCCATCAGTTCTTGCCTATACCACGAAGACTCTGATCTCACGGAATGGCTGGCTCGTTTGTCAGGCGAGCACTCGTTGTCAGGCGATCAACCATGCATCATGCAATCAGAAATCCAAGAGATTCACTAAGCCTCAGATGCTTGTAGAACAGAATGGTTGTCAGTCACCTTGTTCATGTTGAAGAACGAGTGATATCTTGGTAAAAGAACAAGTGGAATTGAATGGAAACAATAGTAATTGCATTAATACTCGAGGTACAGCAGAGCTCCACACCTTAATCTATGGTGTGTAGAAACTCCACCGTTGAAAATACATAAGCATAAGGTCTAGGCATGGCCGAATGGCCAGCCTCCCAATGATCTAAGAACAAAATGTCCAAAGATGATCTAGAGATCTAAAGTGATCAAAGATTTCTATACAATAGTAAAAGGTCCTACTTATAAGAACTAGTAGCCTAGGGTGTACAGAAATGAGTAAATGACATAAAAATCCTCTTCCGGGCCCACTTGGTGTGTGCTTGGGCTGAGCAATGAAGCAATTTCGTGTAGAGACTCTTCTTGGAGTTAAACGCCAGCTTTTAATCCAGTTTGGGCGTTAACTCCCATTTAGGTGCCAGTTCCGGCGTTTAACGCTGGGATTTCTTGAGGTGACTTTGAATGCCGGTTTGGGCCATCAAATCTTGGGCAAAGTATGGACTATTATATATTGCTGGAAGCCCAGGATGTCTACTTTCCAACGCGCCGTTGAGAGCGCGCCAATTGGGCTTCTGTAGCTCCAGAAAATCCACTTCGAATGCAGGGAGGTCAGAATCCAACAGCATCTGCAGTCCTTTTCAGTCTCTGAATCAGATTTTTGCTCAGGTCCCTTAATTTCAGCCAGAAAATACCTGAAATCACAGAAAAACACACAAACTCATAGTAAAGTCCAGAAAAGTGAATTTTAATTAAAAACTAATAAAAATATACTAAAAACTAAACTAAAACTACTAAAAACATACTAAAAATAATGCCAAAAAGCATACAAATTATCCGCTCATCAGCTTTGCTAATGCTTCACCAAATACCTTTCACCCTTAAGTTACTAATTTCATTTAGATTAGTAACTCATATATTATTAACTTTATATATAAATTATTATTATTATTATTATTATTATTATTATTATTATTATTATTATTATTCATTGCTAGTTCTACTAAGGAACCTTATAATATTATAAGTCACACAATTAGATATTGTAACATTATAAATTACGTTAATATATAAAGAAAGGGTACTCGGTCACTTTCATATATATATAATATAATATATATATATATTATATATATATATATATATTATATATATAAAAGTTTTGTAATATATTTGTTATTAATTCATTCTTTCTTCTAGCATAAATCTTGTTTATATATTCATTGTTATTATTATATTCACTGCGTTACTATTATTATTATTATTATTATTTCCTTTCATAATGTGCATATATAATAATAAAGAAAGCCAAGGTGGCTTATAGGCTTTCTTAGTCTATATATATGAGAATATTGTAAGAGAGAAAAAAAAAAAGAGAAAAGAGAGTAACCAAGAGAGATATATATATATGAGAATATTGTAAGAGAGAAGAAAAAAAAGAGAAAAGAGCGTAACCAAGAGAGAAAGAAAGAGAACATAACCCCTCGAATTTTCAGCTTCAATTTTTTGCAATTCGTAATTCCAATAAAAAAATCTAATCCGATAAAAGTATTTGTATCCTTCTCTTTTACATGTTGACATTACTTTTGATCGGTGAAAGTTGACGGTGATATAGCTCTTCTACCCCTTGAGTTCGGCCAACTGGAGTTCTAGGAGGCATAAACGATTCTGGACATTTTTTTCTTCGATAGCTCAGTCAAAAAACTTCTCTGGAGCTTCGAATATTTTGACTCCGTACGAAAGTATGGTTTTGGTTTCTCGTAGTTAATGTTTAATGTCACGTGAAAACTTAGGCTAGAAGACCTTAAGATAAGAATGAACTGAATGTATAATTAATGGATTGTGTATATGGAATAAAATGTGAGGTTTAGCTGTTGTTAATAATTTGCTGTTGAAGTTGGTCGGTTTGAAAAAAGATTTAATATTGGTATTTGTTTGATTTTGAAATAATTTGTTACTGGAAATGATTTGAAGGATTGAGAGGTGTTTGATTTGATAGTTGGGACCCTTGAAGGGTGGCAGAAATTTGAGTTTTAGAGGAGATACTACCAAAACTTCTATAAGGATTGGAGTTTTGATTTGAAGTGTTATTTTAAAAAGGAAAGAGATTATTATGTGGCGTGTGTATTTGAGACTATTTGTTGACCCTCTGTCGCAAGATGTGGCCGGGCACTTTAACTCCCCGGATTCCCCCATGGGCATGCATATATATATGAATATTGAATATTATATTTGAGCTTGGAGTTTGACTCCATGGAATATTATTGAACTTGGAGTTTGACTCCATGGAACACTATATTATTGAGCTTGGAGTGTGACTCCATGAAATATTATATTTGAGCTTGGAGTTTGACTCCATGGAACATTATTGAGCTTGGGGATGCGCGCACAGATGGATTGTCTAATGGTTAACTACTAGGACATGTCGGGTTGCTGTATAACCGACAGATGAGACTCATTTGCCATAGGACATGCATACATCATATGCATTTGTTTGCTTTGTTTGAGTGTGCATTATTTTAGTTTGCTTAGCTGTTTAATCCTGCTTAACTGCTACTTGTTCTACTTGTTGTAAATGCTTCTCTATCTGTATTTTCCTTACTTGAATTGTATGTGTATGTTTTCTGAGAAATCCCTCTTGGCAGAGGTGTGGAGGGGGTTGTTCCACCAGTGATTCGGAGGATTGGAGGAGACAGAACGTGAAGTATTAGGTTAAAGTTAGATTTAGAACTTGAATACCTTAAATAACTTATCTAATTTCTAGTTTAGTTGAACCCTTAAGCTGAAGTCTGAGTGTCGAAGTTCTAGGAATGCCTCTGGCTCTCCCGGGACCTTTTATATTAACTATGTGGGCACCTTTACCATATTGAGAACCTCCGGTTCTCATTCCATATATATTGTGTTGCTTTTTATATGCAGGTCGAGAGACACCTCGTTGAGCGTCTGGAAACGCTCCTTACAAGCGAAGAACTACCTTTTGGACTGTCATATTTTGTTTTAGGCTATGTATATATGTTTATAGAATCTCCGCATGTACATTTTATGTTTTGTCCCTCCTAGAGGTTGACTTGGAGATACAAGTATTTATTTTATAGTTTGAGTTTTATTTTTGGTTGTATATATATAATATATATATATATATATATATATATATATATATATATATAATATATATATATATATATATATATTATTATATACTCTGGTCGGCCTTAACTTCGCAGGTCGAGTCTGGAGCTTGCTATCTGAGTTTTAGAACTCTGATACGTATATATGTTTTCAGTTTTCTTTCGATTTTACCTGTCCGTTTTACGAATATCCATGCGAGTATGACATGATTTTCTGTTTATCGTTTTTGTTTAGCTTATCCTTCAAGGCTCCTAGATGTGATTTCATCCAACTATATTATGTACATATCATTTTCTTTTAGAGGTCGTAATACCTTGCCACCTCTGCTTTACGACTTAAGCGTAAGGCTCTGTGTGGTAGGGTGTTATATAATGTCTGGGTGGATAATAGCTCATTAGGGGAAAGGTTATTACATGAGCATACCACATTCTTCCACAACGGACACTGCTCCTTTGAAAACCTCCACTACCACTTAAATAAGAGTGTTATGTTACGAAGCATTGCATTTTCAACCCCTAACACACCTAGCTTTTTTGGAGCTTAGACCACTTCCCATTTAACCAACGACATACCATTCCTTCCATCCTCCTTACTCCACAAGAACTTTCTCTATAAAGAAATCAGTTTCTCTGCCACAGCTTTTGGCATCTTATATAAGCTTAAATAATATACTGGCAGGCTATTTAATACTGCTTTGATGAGCACCAACTTATTCGCTTTGTTGAGTACCTTAGATTTTCATAAACAGAGCTTCTCCTCACTTTGTCAATAATTGGCTTCCTAGTCTTGACCAACCTCGGGTTTGCTCCTAGAGGAATTCCAATGTATTTGACCGGAAGAGTAGCTTCCTTACACCCCAACAAACTACACATACTTCAAACCCACTGTTGTTCATAATTGACTGGGATCAAATTGAATTTTTCAAAATTGAGACTTAACCCCGACATCAACTCAAAGCAACATAGAAGCCTCTTATAGTTCTTAGTATTCTCCTCCTTTGAAGAACAGAACAACACAGTGTCATCGACAAACTGGAGGTGTGACAATTCTATATTGTCTCTCCCAACGAATATTGGGGATATCCGGCCGTTTCTAACTGCCACTTCAATCATTCTATTTAAGACATCAACAACAAGTACAAACAAGAAAGGAGATAGAGGATCACCTTTTCTCAGACCTCTTTCCATCTTGAACGGCTTTGTTGGTGAATTATTTATCAATATTGACATAAAAGATGTGTAACACACTCCATAACCCACTGCCTCCACCTGCACCCAAAATCCATCTTCTGCATAACAATGTCCACAAAGCTCCACTTGACCCTATCATATGCCTTTTGAAAATCAAGCTTGATTACAGCTGCTTCCTTTTTCCTTATTTTAAGCCAATGTACAGTTTCATATGGAATAAAGGTCACATCATGTATTTTTTGACCCTTAACAAACACACTCTGAGTCTCTCCAATCAGGCCTGGCATAACTGATCTCATCCTCCTAACCAATACCTTAGAAATCACCTTATACACACAACCAACCATGCTAATTGGAATGAAATTTGGCGCCAATACAACCCATGTGATACTAGAATCTGTCGGTAGCCTAAATGTCTGAAAGAACCCCAACACAGCTGCTGTGAACTCGGCCCCAATTTCGTTCTAGCACTTCTTGATGAAGTTCATATTGTATCCATCATTTCTCGGTGCCCTGGATGATTCACAGTCCCACACTGCATCTCTAATCTCCTTAACCGACAGCACGGCCTCTAAAGTTGCTGCATCATCTTCAGCGATTATATCCACCAGATCATTCTTAAAACCCACCATAGGAGACTCCTCCTGATGATATAAACTCTTGTAAAACTCTCTGATAGCAATTTTTATTCTTGCTTGATTTCTTACTAACCTTCCATTAACCAACGCATCAATCCTATTATTCCTCCTTCTTGTTGAAGCTAAGTTGTTGAAGTACCTGGAGTTTTTGTCCATGTCTTTTGCGAATTGGGATCGCGACATCTGTTTTTAGTGCAATTTTTTTTTCTCACATACCACTTCTTGCAACAATCCTATATTTTTATTTTTAATTTTAATTTCTTTTTTTACTCCATTATTCACATTATTTAGTATTCTCTTTATCTCACATCTCATTTTCCACTTGATCCGAGGCTTCCCGGGACAACAAAAACATAAAAGACATTGTTAGTTTTTGGTCAAAAAGAGACGCCGGTTTTTGTTGGACGTGGGTCAGAAAGAGACTTTATTCGATGAGCATAGTCATTTTACTCGCTCTTGGTGTGGCTGGGCGCCCAAATTAGGAACAGCCTCCAATCCAAATGACTTGGATAAAATCTAGTGTGACCCAAAGCCTGAACTTGATTTCGAAGCCTGAACTTTAGATGGCCGAATGTTGGTGCCCTGCAATAATTTCAATCTACACCCATTTTGTCATTTCTCCATTTCCTCAACAAATAAATAATGGACTAATATTTTTAGTAGAAAAATATAAATTAATTGATGTTGTCTCAAATACCAAAAAAAAAATTGATGTTGACTCAAATAGAAAATAAATATCTAAAAATATTAATCACCTAACATTTTTATAAAGGAGAATATTAGATAAACAATGACTATTTTGAACAACATGAACAACCACCAATCAAATGAAAATACACTACATCCTAATTTAATACTATTAATTAAATTTACTTTTTTAACCCTATTAATTCATATTGTTCATATATTATTCAAAAAAGTCATTGATTACCTATATTTTTCCTTTTATAAATTACTGTTAGTTTCGAAAAATTTTATCTTTATTTTTATTTCCATTTCAAACTTATCACCTAGTTGTGAATAATGTATTAATCTTTTCTAATTGAACTGTAACTATTGAATTGCTCTGCATCCATATATATATATATATATATATATATATATATATATATATATATATATATATATATATATATATATAATATATATATATATATATAATATATATATATATATATATATATGTGGTAATTTGATATCTTTTATTCAATATATATATATGGACAAATTACGTATTTAAATAAAAATAGATTTTAAAATTCAAATACAATAATTGGATAATAGTTATATTTCAATAATGTACTTGCTCTATATAAATCATTCAAGGTGTTAAAATTTTGAGAGTTTAAACATAAACTGTCCTAGATGTCACAATTTATATAAAGATTTTGATGTGCCAAAACCGCTTGTCAGTGTTGCAGTTTATGAAACTTTTGATGGGCCAAAACCACTAGAAATTGTTGTGTTTTATGAAGACTTCTCTATATGCAAGACCACAAAGAGTTAGTCGCAATTTATGCATGAGGTTGGGTTCACAAAAAATTGAACTCTTGACCTTTCGGATCTAGCGTTCTAATATCATGTCATGATATCATTCATCCCAAAAACTTCAGCCGATGGAAAAAGGTAACACTAATGGTTATATCTCTAATACTCTATAAACTTCCATTGTACACATTGTACAAATATTCCATTGACTCCTCGTACTTTTTCTTTGTGAATTATTCATTTGGGTTATTTTCAAAGTTTAATTAGAAAGTTTTCAGAGAGAACCATGCAAGGATCACGTATAGGTAGGGCAATGGAAGAAGCAGATCGTGTCTAACAACTAAACGGGGTTGTCTATACTACAAGAAAAATACTGAATATTGTTAGATTTACCAGCAAATTTAGCATCGAAAGTTAGTGACGGATTTACCCGCAAATTCACCATTGATTTGACAACAAATTTGTTAGGTAGAACATTTATTAGCGGATTAGGGTTACCAACAGTAAAGTCGCCCGAAATAATTGGACAAGAAAAAGAAAAAATGGCGCATTAATTACTGTCGAATTTATGGTCAGATTTTTCCAACAGTAAACCTAATTAGTGCAACGCTGCATTTTGTTCACTCGCTGATTCATTTCCGGTGAATTTATCTGCCGATAAATCCGACGATAATCGTGCTCTAAATTTGAATTGGAAACCCTCTCCCCCTCATTTCGAATTACAGAGTCTCTCTCCTAACCCTTTTGTCTCTCACTCTCTCTCCTCACCCTCTCATCTCCAGATCTCTCTCTCTCCTCGTTAAGGATATCTCTAGCAATCACCTCTGGCAGCGGCCTATCGTCGTCTGCCTCTCCGGACAGGCGAGCTTGGACACAACTCTGCCCTCTCATCTATCACTCTCTCTCTAACCTTCCCGTCTCTCCCTTAGTGACATCTCAGGCCGCCTTCTACTCTGGCAGTCTACTCTCAACATCCATCTCTTCTTCAGGCAAGCTTCGACGCAACTCTGGCAGCTACTGCAACTCCTTCCCCTCTGGTAGCCACTACAACTCCTTTCTCTCTGGCAGCCACTACAACTATTTTCTTGAGATTCGTTTTCATTCTGTTGTTGTAACCCAGGTTCTTAATCAAATCTCATTATCAATTATGTTTTGGTTAGCTTTAGTTTCATTAATTTGATTTTTAGTTACTTAGCTTAGTTAGAGTAATTTTATATTTTAGTGGATTTAGGTGGCTAAGATAGGATTAGAATAAGTTACTAGGTTCTAAGACTGCAGGAAGAGTTTGGAATTTCTTAAGTCTTGATGAATATGTTGCTGGAACTATTTGGTTAAATGCTTGACTGTGTTGAATAGAATTAGCCGTTCATCATGGTCCTTAACCCCAACTACATAGTTCTTTCTGTTGTGCCACTCCTGCCACTAGGAAGTCGTTCGGCTACTTCACCAGAGTGGACTCCTTCACCACATCCATATGCTCAGTAGCCCACTATTTCGAGGACTACACCTCTAGCGACAGACACTGCGATGCTAGAATCCTCTCAGAATCCCAGCCAGATGCTCCTCCACCACCTCCCATCGTACGTACAGATGACGATTTAGCCTAATGATTTGACAACGTGAGTACTATTTGAACTCTTTTATATGAAAACTATTTTTACATTCTTATTCAACATATGTGGTTGCTAATCTTAAGTTTTTCATTTTAGTTAGTTAGTTTAATTTAGTTACACTCAATTTTCTGGTTTTATTGGATTTAGGTTGTTAAGATAGGTTCGATTTAGGTTACTAGGTTTGAACTGATGAAAGTGTTTGAGAATTTTTTATTGTTAGTGGATAATGTTGCTTAAGTCATATAATTTCATATTAGTTTGTTTGTGAATTGCTTAAGTAAATTGTTGACGGATAGTATTTTTTGTGCCTTCAAGTTATCGATGAAACTCTGCCAAAATTTTTGAAAATCTAAGTATAATTGGAGTTTATAGGTTACTTCAAATAATTTTTTAGTAAACTACTAATATTAAGTTTTCTATTTATATGTTTGTGCCAAATAACAATGCATCTATACAGGAGTGTACTAATGTCATCAAGTTGATGTACGACCACCCATGGTCGAGCTATAAGAAGATCCCTGTTAAGACCAGAGAGCGATGGTTTCAGAAGTGGGCAGTAAAAACTCAACATATTCAAACTTTAGTTTATATCCTCTATTTTGTTTAATTATGTATTTAATCTCGATTAACTAGTGCTAAATATTCTTTGTGCATGAGAAATTTATATGGGACAAGACCCATGATGCCATGATCAGGAAGATCTTCGACCATCAAATGGCTAGGCGGCTTTAGTAGATAATGGAGGATTACATGAGAGGCATGGCCACCTCACTATTTGGCTCCACCCGGACATCAAAAAGGCATTGTATGTCCATTGAGAGACTAATGAGGGGTTCAGGCATCACCATCTCACAAACAAAGCTAATAGGGCATTGGCCCGGTCGTCGAAGTATACCGATGGTCAGCGATTTTCATAAAGACAAAGGCTAGGTTGGTATGTAACTCGTTTTATTTTGTTATTAAGTTCATTTTGTCTTTAAAATATAATGTCATTATTACTTAATTTAACATATTATTTCAATGTGTGTAGTCTAAGTCATTGGATCGTGATGTGATGATAGCGGAGACTTTCAAGTATACTCACACTTTGAAACAGAATAAGGAGAGATTTACTTATCAGCGGTATGCGGATCATTATGTGAGTAAACATCATGTGATATAAAGTTTTCAATTAATTGCAGTCCTAATCATAACATGTGTTACACAGGAGTTCTACACACAGAGATTAGAGGCCGCAATCCAACAATCTCAACATATTAGAGACGACAACAACAACTCTGTTGCATTAGAAGTCGATCCTAACACAGTTTGGCATGAGACCACATATGATCCGTACAAGAATCGCATCTACGGGTTGGGATCATTCTTTGCCGACAACCTCCGCACCTCCACATTGAGACCTTCATTTGCCTCTGCCACCAACAGTCCCGTTTATCCAAGGACGACGTCGATTTGAGGGAGCAGGTGTTAGAGCTCACTCAGATCCTTCACCAACAGGCTCAGCAGCTACAGTAGTCTAATGAGAGATATCAGGAGATCCTCACACATGTGTCAGACACAAATTCCCTTAGGCTAGAGTGGAAGCGAGAGTTGGAGCGGCTTCAGTGGATAGAGCAACATATGCCAGTGTATCAAGATCAGATGCTCGCCAGTGGCAACGACGCTGGTGGTGGTAGTGGCACTTCTGGTGGAGCATCGACACCATCGCCTAGTCTATCGCCTCAGCATGACTAGCTCAAGGATGACAACGATAACAACAACTATCAAGATTTTTAGTGATTAGAGTTTTGTTCTAGACTGTTTCATTGTATTTTATTTATTTGACTTTTTATTTTATTTGTACACTTGATATTTAATTTACCATATTTAGTTCCAATTATTTAGAATTTGATTACTAATTATAAAAAAAAATAAAATAAAAAAATTTGATCACTAATTGAGCATAAATATTTTTTAAAATAATTGAATTTACTGTCGAACTTACCCAAAAAAATCTAACGGTAATCATGCCGGAAAGAACATAGTAAAGCGCCAAAATTACCGGCGGAAAATTTTCATCGGCAATTAAATAGGGTTTAGGCAAAGAATGTCACAGAATTCAACGGTAACTACTGGCGGATTGAAAAAATTGACAGTAAGTTATTACCAGCGAAGATTATACTGTCAGATTGGTTTTGACAAAAAAATTTGCTGGTAAATTCAATGACACTACATTTTTCTTGTAGTGTTATGTTACTGGAAATATTAATGTAGAAGTTAGTTTAAAAATTTTTTTCATTCCAAAAAAATAGTGATATTATTGATTAGAAGTAGATTTAGAATGGTAGTCATAAGATTAATGGTAGTCTTATTGGTTATTAGACATGCTAATTTTATTGTCTATTAATTTTGCTTCATACAATTTGAAGCAGAACAGTGAGGTTATTGATAGTTTATTTGAATATTTTAGTTAAGATTAGATGACATTAATTAACTTTAATTTATAAAAACCGATATTTATTAGTTGATTTCTTGTTAGAATTTTCATTTACATTTGACTAGGTTCAACTTTTTCTTTTGTGATATAGCTGACTAGATGTATTTACAGTGTTAGGAGAAAATAGAGTATCCCATTACACGGCTGAGTCATCATCGTTGAGTTGTACTACTTGGAGACCGCTCGGGCCTACATTATGATATTATTCTCCACTCAACTATTTGATGACAAGAATAGGAAATAGGTTCACCTTAGTGGTTCTTGTTCTGGCAAATCTAGAGGAGCTAAGGAAATATAGCTGGGTTCAACCGTTCTCTGATGGTTGTACTACATGTGTCGGGTGGCCAACTAAAATGTGGTCAACCTGGCTGGACCACTGTAACTAGTATATTTGTGGATATTATGATGGTTTCCCATACCGAGGCTGCATGGCTTTAATACGTTTTATTTTCCATTGACATTCATGTATGATTAAATGTTTTTATGTTGGTGATACTCTGTATGAGCCGAGTAAGAACCAGTGGGCTCGTTTTGGCTATAGTGAACTCAAAGTGATGCCTATCAAATAGGGCCACTGTGAGGTATCTCAAATCCCACAAGTTACGTTTTATAGCCTTCATCATAGTTTGGTAAAACTAGTAGCCGGTCCCAGCTGCGCCTCTGCTTCTTGTCCTTGATGAACAAATAGCTCTGCCAGCCTATCATATTTGGACTTGCCTGTATTGGTTCTTGCAAGACCTTTATCATGATAGCAACATTGGCACTAACCAACAAAAAGTTGAAAGCACATATTACGTAAAAATCTAGCTTCCTATGATGGATACAACATAAAATGGTTTAATAATTTTTTTTACTTAAGTTCTTCACTATTCCTTCGCTCAAAAAACGTAATAGCAAAGCTATAAAAAAATCAAATTTAATTAAAGGAAGAAAATAATTCAAAAACTAAAAATGCAAAATAAATATTAGATAGTCCAAAAAATTAATGCAAAATAAAATTAGATAGTCATGGCAATTAATGTAGAATAAAATTAAAATAAAATTAAGTGGTTATTTTCCAGAGAGCAACAACAATTTTTTGTAAAGATGGATTAATGACCCTTTTTTAAAGCGATTACTGTTCATAAACTAAAAATATTATTTTTGTAAAGTGGGTTAATGGAAACTTTTTTTTAAATAAAAAAAAGTTATAATTACCATTTTGTTTATAAAATTTGCTTTATGAAATGAATTTTGAGGATAAATAGTGGCTAAAAATATTAGATACCAAAGTCATAGTGAATCCTGATGTTGGTTTTATATATTATTATACAGTATAAATATAATACTAGTGTGCTTATTTAAATGTCTTGCCACGTGTCTATCTTTAGTTAGTTAATTATGTTATTATTCCGCGATATTATTTGGTTTGTTTCTTTGTTTTTTTTTCTCCTTTCTTTCTTCATTCATTCTTCCTTTTTTTAGAGCAGTAAAATGTGAAACTTCAACTATATAGACACAACACATACTGCACTCTATTTTTGCTGAAAAAACCACAAAAATAAAAAAAATAGACATTTTAACAGATCTACCTATAAAAATAAGAATAAAAATCTACTAAAATTATTGGTACAGATAGTAAAAATAAAAAATAAAATTTAGCTAATTTAACTGACATTACCAACAAAAATAGGAAATTTTTGTTGCCAAGTTTGCGAGCAAATATGCTTAACAAAATTCTCGTATAACATTTAATTAAACGAGTAAATAATAAATTTTTATTATTTAAATAATAAAAAATTCTAAATTTTTTTTTTTATAGAAGACTTCTTAAAAGGTATAAAGAATGTTCAAAACACTATATAGAATTTTATTATACATCTAAATTTTTTTGGCAACCAAATCCAATCAAGTTGGCCAATACCTAACAAAATTTACTCACACAATATGTGCGTGAAATCACGTCGTTCTTCTTCTTTGTGTTTTTTCGTGCGCCTCCTCCTTCTTCTACTGGTGCTATTGTTGCTACGTTTTATTTTTGTTTCATCTTCTCTTCCTCTTTTCTCATATGATATTGCAGTTATTTATTCTTCTTTATTTGATTTTTCTTCTTTTTTTTTGTTTTATTCTTTTTAAGAGAATGAAACAAGAATAATTATGAAAAAATAAAACAAGAAAAAACAGAAAAAATAAAAAAAAAAGTAGTAAAAGATGAGGAGAAAGAAGAACTTTGAGTTATGTAGAATTAATTAGAAAAATAAACCTGAAATTTTTTTAACAATAACACATAAATTTCTTAGTGTTGATACCGAAATTTTGCTACAAAAGCACAAAAATGCCTTCTCTAATGCTGCATTTTTTCTTCTTTTTATTCTTCTTTTATTTTTCTGTTGCTCTTATTTCTTCTTTTAGGAAAATTGCTTCTCATATTAGACTTAAACAAAGTTGTTTGTACTGTATTGCAATCTTATTTAGTTGAATGAATGTAGATTCTTTCTCTTATTTATTTTGCAACATTATGTATTTCTTCTTCTTCATCATCTTTGTTTAATTTTTTCTTGTTTTATTTCTTGTTAAGAGAGTAAAATAAGAAGAATCACGAAAAGGTAAAACAAGAAAAAAAAGATGAACAAAAAAAGATGATGATAATAAAAAAAAAGAAGAAGAAGGAGGAGGAGGAATTTTGAGTTATCATAAGTATATTCTGGGTTTAATTTCGGCTCATTTTGGATTTAAATAAGGTGCACTTGGTTTGAATTTGTTTTGAACTGAGTTTGTTTGTATATCGTCATCGTTAAGGAATTTCGGTGCATTCTAAATTTAAACTGTTATATGTATAAGAAGATGACGACGATAATAACAATAACAATAACAATAACGATAATGATGATGGTCATAACGATGAGATGATGAAAATAAAAGAAAAAGAGAAAAAAAAGAAAAAAAAAAGAAAATCCAATCTTGATTACCCAAAAATTAAAATTTTATATATAGATATAAAAATAATTGAATAAAATGGGAATAATTTTCATGGCATAAAAAAAGGAAGAGATTGTCGATCAGAAAAGAATTGCGTAAATTCTTTAAAGTATTTCTTTTAAATTCTTAGTTAGTGAACATAAAACAACATAAAATTTAACCGAATTAACAATAAATATAAAAAATATCAGCAAATTCAGATGGATCTACAATAAAATAATGGTTTAATGATTTTTTTTACTTCAAGTTCTTCGCTACTCCTTCTCAAAAAACATAATAGCAAAGCTATAAAAAAAATCAAATTTGATTGTAGGAAGAAAATAATTTGAAAAACAAAAATGCATAGCAAAAATTAGATAGTCCTAAAAATTAATGCAGACTAAAATTACACATTGATGGCAATTTAATGTAAAATAAAATTAGAATAAAATTAAGTGGCTATTTTTCAAAGATCAACAAAAATTTTGTAAAGGTGAGTTAATGGCCTTTTTTCAAAGTGATTACTGTTCAGAGACTAAGGCTATGTTTAGTTGGAAGGAAATAAATAGAGAGGAAGGAAATAGAAAGAAAAGAAATTGAGTGGATTTTTATTTTTTTTAGATGTGTTTGGATGGAGGGAAAATAAGAAGGAAAAAAATGTTATAAAAAGATAATTTTACCATCCAAATCCATATTATAGGATTTGGATTCTCTAAAGTTTAAATTTCACTTTAGAGAGTAAAGTGTGATCTCTCACCATTAATTTCATATGTGGGAATCAAGAATAAATATGAAAGAGAAACTATTCAAGGGTAGAAGATCACACTTTACTCTTTAAAGTGAAATTTAAACTTTAGAGGATCAAAATCTTATATTATAATATATATTAAAAAAGTGAAGGGGTAGTATTGGAAGTAGAAAGAGAAATATTAGTTTTCTCTCCATTTTTTTTTCAATGTTGGAGAGAAAAAAAATCCACCAATTTTTTTCCATCCATTTTTTTTTCCTCTAATTTTCCTCCTCAACCAAACAATAAAAAATAATCATTTTTCTTTCCATTTTCTTTTCTCTCTTTTCTTTCCTTTCATTTTCCTCTCAAACAAATATAACATAAAGAAATCATTTTTGTAAAGTGGGTTAATGCAACTTCAATTTTTTACTAAAAAAAATAATTATTATTTTATTTATAAAATTTGCTTCGTGAAATGAATTGTTTGAGAGTAAATAATGCCTAAAAAATTTAGATACCAAAATCATAGTGAATCTATATATATATATTTCAAATCTATCGACCCAGATGTCTTTAGGTTTGGAGTAGCTTTTCGTGTCGTGGACATGGCAACACGTGCGTGTAACAAACCTAGTCTGTTACTGCCCGTTGTCGAGGAACCACCTATTGTTGATTCCTTAGTAATGTCTGATTAACACTTACAAACTATCCAGGTCTTGCATTTGAACGCTGTTGACGTCCCATCGAGTTAGCTAGTGATGGGTGAAAGGGATTTAGGAATGAATAGCAGGCAAAGTAAAGAAAAGGAATTCCGGCTAACTTTCTCTATTCCTTAAGGTTACAGGTGAATCTGAGTTCATATATATATATATATATATATATATATATATATATATATATATATATATATATATATATATATATATATATATATAACGCCCTACCACACAGAGCCTTACTAAATCGTAAAGTAGAGGTGACAAGGTATTACGACCTCTAAAAGAAAAGACTTAAATAAATATTGTTGAAAATAATTTTATAACGAGGAGCCTTGGAGAATAAGCTAATCAAAAGAAAAAACAGAAAATCATATCACACTCGTGCGTATAAGCGTAAGCAGAATGGACATGATCAACGAGAGTTGGAAAACGTAATGTACACTTCAGAGTTCCAAAACACAGATATCAAGCTCCAGACTCGATTTGCGAAACTAAGGCCGGCCAGAGTATATAATTATATATTTATATACAACCCAAAATAAAACTCAAACTACAAAATAAACACATGTATCTCCAAGTCAACCTTTAGGAGGGACAAAATACAAAATATACATGTGGAGATTTTAAAAACATATATACAAAGCCTAAAACAAAATATGACAGTCCAAAAGATAGTTCTTCGCTTGTAAGGAGGGTCTCCAGACGCTCAATGAGGTGTTTCTCGACCTGCATTTGAAAAACAACAAAATATATATGGAATGAGAACCAGAGGTTCTCAGTATGGTAAAGGTGCCCACATAGATAATATATAAGGTCCCGAAAAAGTCAGTGGTGATCCTAAAACTCTGACACTCAGGTTTAAAACTTAAAAGTTTATAAATTAAAAACCATAAATAGGGTAGGTTATCTAAGGTTCTTTTGTCTAATTCCTTTCTAACTTAAGCCCTAACTTCCGCCTTCCTCTAATCCTCCAAAACTCTGATGCACAGACAAATAATACAGACAAAAAAAACACAAATAGGATATAGATACAGCAAGTAGCAAATATAACAGGTAAGCATAATAATTAGATAGACAAGCCCACTTAATGCATACTCAAACAAAACACTTATATGCATATGATGTATGTCTGCCCTATGGCCGATGAGTCTCATCCGTCGGTTATAAAGTCAAACCCGACATGTCCGGTAGCTAACCCGGACACTGTCTCTCTGTTGCGCATCAATATCATTAGAGGGAATACGTGTCCTGTCACCATTAGAGAGATTATGTGCCATGTCACTATTAGAGGAATTAGGTGCCCCGTTATCCTTACAAGCAGAGAGAAAACACAGACATACTTGTCATCAATCATCCTCAACCATGTCTCATTTATTATATTTATTCAAATTTAATTATAATCTTCATACCTCTCATTCCGTCTACCAAAAAATCCCAACTCAAACATAATTAATTCTTTCTGATTAATTCAAACTCAAAACGTAATCCTTTTCTTAATAACTCAAAATAAAATTATAAAATCCTTAAAAATCTAAACCTTTCTAAATAACTACTTCAAATGAAGCCTCATATTTTCATAAAAATTTCAGCAGCATATCCTCTAAAATTTGGACTTTTGCCATCCCTTAAGGGTTCCAACCACCAAATCAAACACTTCTCAATTATTCAAATCATTCCTAATATCAAATTATTTCAAAATAAAATCAATTCTAATATTAAATCTTTTTCCAAAACTAACCAACTCTAATATCAAACCGTTTACGAATTGAAGAGAATTTCGAGACGAACACGTAGTCGCTGACGGTTCGTCAATCGAAGTTCCGGATTGAAAGTTACGGGCGACGGAAGTTAACGTGGTAAGGGTTAGGGATTTATGCTAATCTCTCTCTCATTCGGAAAGAATGATGAACGAAATGAAGATGGCTAAAGATTGGTCCTTATATATGTGTCTTGGGTCCGCTTTGAGTCCAGCTAAACTGGTTCGGTCCGTTGGTCCGGTTTTGAGCCAATATTTTTAAAATTAGTGTCAAAACTCATATTTTAATTATTTCTACTTCATTAAACTATAAAATTTAATTTCTTAATTTCATTAATTAATAATTAATTTATTAGTTAATTATTTACTAATTACCTATGGTTTACATCCTACCCCTAACAAAAATTTTCGCACTTGAAAATATCATTTACTTCAAGACTTCAAGAGTTCGCGAGAGTAGTTCCCTTTCCAACCTAATGGATTTTTTCCTGACCTTTGCCAATCTCCACGTCGACTTATCTCCCACAACTTCTCCTTCTCACCTTGGTAGTCCTTGTGTCCTCCCAATTGTCGCGCTTTCGCTACGTCACTCTGATTGCTTCTTATTAAGAACTTACCTATTTATTTATGCTAACTAGTATTTCATCCGAAAAAAATAATGATTTTTCACAACCCAATCATGTGTTACTAGTGAATGCTATTCTTCGATATTATTTCAAGTGGTTAAATCTGGTTACTAATTCCTTTATTACCTCGAATCTGAGGATCGGATCTGGCTGCATCCCAGTTTCTCCTGTGCGGATAATCTTTTACCAAATGTCCTGGCTTTCCGCAATTGTAACATAAGCCCGAACCATAATGGCATGGCCTATTCGGGTGATAGCTCCCACATTTCTGACAACTTGAATCATCTGAAACAACCATTGTCTATTTCCTTCTACCATTTTCTTGGTGGTCATCATTTGTTCCAGAGTTATTGGGAGAATCGTTGTGTGTATCCTCTTCTCTTGAATTCTTGGACCCTTGGTGCGAAATTCAAATTATACTCATTTTAGTGGAATTCTCGGCGATCATTCTCTGCCATAGCAACCTTTTTTGAACATTCCTCCGCAATTCTACACTTGTTTACCAATTTCGAGAAAACTCTGATCTCCATCGGACCCACTGTACTCATGATGTCACTCCGCAAACCACCTTCATATTTTATGCATTTTCATTCTTCAAAATCTCCCAGAGCACCCTGAAAAATCCTAGAGAACTGACACAATTCTTCAAACTGATTGGTGTACTCTGCCACTGACATAGGACCTTGTTTCAACTGTAGCAACTCAAGTTCCTTCGCCATCCTTACTGAGTTAGGGAAATACTTCTTATAAAACTCGAATTAGAATACATCCCAAGGGATTGCGACATTATCTTGCTGCAGAAGGCGTCGGCTCCCTTGTCACCAATATTGAGCTTCACCCATCAGCTGTAAGTAGCAAACTCAACACATTGATCTTCAGGCACTTGATGCGTTCACAAGACTTGTTCCATCGCCTGAAACTAATCGTCAGCTTCTGCCGGATTTGTGGTTCCTCTAAAGGTTGGTGGGTTTACTTTCAGAAAGGTAGCTAACGTCATCGGCCCATTTCTGCCGTTACCCCTGTTTCTGTTATTAACTTGCTAACCAAGGGCTTCAGCCGTTGCCTGCATAGTAGCCGCGATGTTTTCCAAAGCATTCGCAAAGTTCACGGGATTATTCGTAGTGGTTTCAGGTTCTGCATTAATATTTCGACCTCCACCTCGACCGTATCCGCGTCCACGAGTCATCATTTGGTTCCTGTTCACACCAAACAAGTGATATTAAGGTGATCAGTCTCAATATCTCAAGTCTAATTCTTCAAAGTCCTAAATACATGCTCATAAAAAAATATGCAACATATATCAATTAGATATCCTAATTTGTATATACAAACACCCAAAGTATGCTCAGAAGCATAGTCAGTCCGTCCCTCAGGCTCTACAAAAATGAACTGCTCTAATACCATAACGTAACACCCTACCACACAGAGCCTTACGCTTAAGTCGTAAAGCAGAGGTGACGAGGTATTACGACTCTAAAAGAAAAGACATAAATAAATATAGTTGAAAATAATTTTATAACGAGGAGCCTTAAAGAATATGCTAATCAAAAGCGAAAACAGAAAATCATATCACACTCGTGTGTATAAGCGTAAGCAGAATGAACAAGATCAATGAGAGCTGGAAAATGTAATTTACATATCAGAGTTCCAAAACACAGATATCAAGCTCCAGACTCAACTTGCGAAGCTAAGGCCGGCCAGAGTATATAATTATATATTTATATACAACCCAAAATAAAACTCAAACTACAAAATAAACACATGTAACAACAAGTCAACCTTTAGGAGGGACAAAATATAAAATATACATGTGCAGATTTTATAAACATATATACATAGCCTAAAACAAAATATGACAGTCCAAAAGATAGTTCTTTGCTTGTAAGAAGGGTCTCTAGACGCTCAACGAGGTGTCTTTTGACCTGCATCTGAAAAACAACAAAATATATATGGAATCAGAACTAGAGGTTCTCAGTATGGTAAATGTGCCCACATAGATAATATATAAGGTCCCGAGAAAGCCAGAGGCGATCCTAGAACTCTGACACTTAGGTTTAAAACTTAAAGTTTATAAACGGAAAACCATAAACGGGGTAGGTTATCTAAGGTTCTTATTTCTAATTCTTTTCTAAATTAAGCCCTAACTTCTGCCTTCCTCAAATCTTCCAAAACTCTGATGCACAGACAAACAATACAGACGAAGCAAACACAAGTAGGATACAGATACATCAAGTAGCAAATATAGCAGGTAAGCATAATAATCACATAGGCAAGCCCAATTAATGCATACTCTAACAAAACACGCATATGCATATGATGTATGTCTGCCCTATGGTCAATGAGTCTCATCTGTCGGTTATAAAGCCAAACCTGACATGTTCGGTAGCTAACCCGGACACTGTCTCTCTGTTGTGCATCAATACCATTAGAGGGAATACGTTCCCTGTCACCATTAGAGGGATTATGTGCCCTGTCAGCATTAGAAGGATTAGGTGCCCTGTCACCCTTACAACCAGAGAGAAAACACAGACATACTTGTCATCAATTATCCTCAACCATGTCTCATTTATTATATTTATTCAAAGTTAATCATAATCTTCATACCTCTCATTCCGTCTACCAAAAAATCCCAACTCAAACATAATTAATTCTTTCTAATTAATTCGAACTCAAAACATAATCCTTTTCTTAATAACTCAAAATCAAATTATAAAATCCTTAAAAATCCAAACCTTTCTAAATAACCACTTCAAATGAAGCCTCATATTTTCATAAAAATTTCAGCAACATATCCTCTAAAATTTGCAAATTAAACACCTCTCAATTATTCAAATCATTCCTAATATCAAATTATTCAAAAATAAAATCAATTCTAATATTAAATCATTTTCCAAAACCAACCAACTCCAATATCAAATCGTTTACGAAATTGAATCACACATCACATACCATATACCCAATCCATCAATAATTCATTCAGTTCATTCCTATCTTAAGGTCTTCTAGCCTAAGTTTTCACGTGACATTAAACATTAACTATGAGAAACTAAAACCATACCTTAGCCAATTCCTCTCTAAGATCGGAACACCTTAAAAATCTCTCCTTTCACAAGCTCCAAGCCTCCAAATGTCAATTCTTCAAACCCAACTACTCGGATTTCATTCCAAACTGCCTAATTGAACTCCAAATCAACCAGAACATAATCTATTTCACACAATATCACTATAATAATCATAGAGTTCACTACTTCAATGATTTACGAGGGTTTAATAGTTTCTTACCTTACCCACGGATCTATTGGACAAAATCCAATGATTATCCGCTGCTAGACTTCACCTAAACCATCAAAATCATTCAATTTCACAATTCTCAAACCCTAAAATCACGAAATTGGGGAGAGGTAGAACTGGAAGAGAAACACCAATTTCTTACCACTTTATTCCAATAAAATTGAAGAGAATTCTGAGACGAACACGTAGTCGCTGATGGCTCGTCAATCGAAGTTTTGGATTAAAAGTTACAGACGATGGAAGTTAATGTGGTGAGGGTTAGGAATTTATGCTAATCTCTCTCTCATTCAGTTAAAGAATGATGAACGAAATGAAGATGGATAAAGAATGGTCCTTATATATGTCTCTTAGGTCTGGTTCAACCGGTTTGGTCTGTTGGCTCGATTTCGGGCCAATATCTTTAAAATTGGTGTCAAAACTCATATTTTAATTATTTCTACTTCATTAAACTATAAAATTAAATTTTCTAATTTCGTTGATTAATAATTAATTATTTAGTTAATTATTTACTAATTACCTGGAGTTTACACAATACTAACGTAATCATTTAAATGTCTTGCAATGTGTCTATTTTTCATTAGTCAATTATGTTATTATTCCGCAATATTTAGTTTGTTTCTTTGTTTTCTTTGTTTTCCTTCTCTATTTTTTTTCTTGTTTTTTTTTCATGCACTCTTCCTCTTCTCACTACATTTGTAAAATATGAAACTTCAATAATATAGACACAACACATATTACACTCTATTTTTTCGAAAAAGACTACAAAAATAAAAAATAGACATTTTAACAAATTATACCTACATAAATAAGAAGAAAAACCTGCCAAAATTACTGGCATAGATAGTGAAAATAAAAAACAAAAGTTAGCAAATTTAACTGACATCACCAACAAAAATAGAAAATATTTTTTCCCAAGTTAGCAAGAGAATATGTGTAACAAAATTCTCTCTAATATTTAATCGAACAGATAAATAATAATTTTTTATTATTTAAATAATAAAATGACCTAAAATCTTTTTTAGGAAAGACTTTTTGAAAGGTGTGAATAATATCCAAAAGACCAAAACACTCTTTATATAGAGTTCTGCTACACATTCATATCTTTTTGGCAATCAAATCCAACCAAATTGGCTCAAACTCAACAAAATCTATTCACACAACATGCGCGTGAAATTACGCCGTTCTTCTTCTTCGTGTGTCTCTACCTTCTTCTTCTATTAGTGCTGCTGTTGTTATATTTTATTTTTTTCTCCTTCTCTTTTTCATGTGATATTGTAGTTATTTATTCTTCTTTGTTTGATTTTTTTATTTTATTCCTCTTAAGAGAGTGAAACAAGAAGAATCATGAGAAAAGAAAATAAGAAGAAGATGATGAAGAAGAAAAAGATGAAAAAAAGAAGTAACAGAAGATGAGAAAAAGGAAGAAAAAGAATTTTGAATTATATAGAATTTATTAAAAAATAACACCGAAATTTTTTAATAATAACATATAAATTTCTTAGTATTGACACCAAAATTTTGCTTTAAAAGCAAAAAAATTTCTTCTTTAATGCTGTAATATTTTCTTCTTTTTATTCTTTTATTCTTTCTTTCTTTTTTCTATTGCTCTTATTTCTTCTTCTAGAAAACTGCTTCTCTTATTAGACTTGAACGAACATGTTTATACTGTATTATAATCTTATTTAGTTGAATGAATGTAGGTTCCTCCTCTTCCTACTAATTTTATAACATTATGTATTTTTCTTCTTCTTCTTCTTCTTCTTCTTCTTCTTTTTGATTTTTTCATGTTTTTATTTTTGTTAAATGAGTGAAATAAGAAGAATCACGAGAAGGTAAAATAAGAAGGAGAAGATGAACAAGAAAAGAAAAAAATGAAGACGATGATAATGAAGAAGAAGGAGGAGAAGAAGTTTTAAGTTATCACTAAGTAATTTTGGTGCATTATGGATTTAATTTTGATGCATTTTGAATTTAATTTCGATGTATTATTAATTTAAATATGGTGCACTTGATCTGAGTTTGTTTTGAACTGAGTTTCTTTGTGCATCGTTATCGTTAAGGAATTTTGTTGCATTCTGAATTTGAATTGTTATACATATAAGAAGATGACGATGATGACAATAACGATAATAATAACGATAATAATAATGATAATGATGATCATGATAAAGATGGAGGAGAAGGAGAAGGAAAAGGAAGGAAGAGAAAAAATTCAAATGTAAAAAGAAAAAGGAAGAGGAAGAGGTAGTGGTGGTGGTGAACAAAAGAAAAAGATGAGGAAAAAGGAGGAGGAGGAGAAGAAGCAGCAGCAATATGGGTCAATATGGATGAAAAAGAGCGCGATCATGAGTTTAAAATCATATAACAACTTGGTTGAATTTAGTTAGATATTTTATTTTGTTGTGGAACTTTTCTCATTTATATATTGCTAAACTTTAAATTTCTTGCTAAAGCTTAAAAAATCAAGCTAAATATTAATTATGTCAGTTGCAAATTAACCTAGAATTATTAGGCCATTTCAAAAAAAATTCCTCTCAATATTTTTTTCAATTATTTTGTCAAGTTTAATTTTTTATTACTAAACATTTTTTTTATATATTTTCTTTTAGTCCTACCTAAAAAGTATATGATGAGAATAATAATACAAAAAAATAATATCTAAAATTATCTTATATAATATAAGATCTATATTATAATATCATGCATATAATATCCGTCACTATAAATTTATTACATTTAAAATTATATAATTATTTTAATAATGATTAATAAATATTAAATAAGACAATTTTAATCTATTTAAACTAATTTTTATCGTCTGTTAAACGTTATTACTATTACGGTGAGATATGTACTTTTCATATAACAACAATATGAATTTGAGAGGGATAAAAAATTATTCTACAATGCAGTTTGTGACCAACACTACAAAAAAGGCCTATGGTCATGGTAAAAAACCGTGATCATAACTAGTAAAAAGGGTGAATATAGATCTATGGTCACGATTTTGGACCTATGGTCATTGTTTTTTATCTATGGTCACGGTTTCTATGGTCACTGTTTCAATTTTCAAATTCTGACACTTTAGGCCACGTTTTTTCACCATGACCATAGGTTAATCTATGGTCACGCATAAAAATCGTGACCATAGCCTTATCTTTGGTCACCGTTTTGGCCGTGACCATAGCCTTTATGGTCACCCCACCTAAAACCATGACCATAGCCTTAACTATGGTCACGATTTTCACCGTGACCATAGCCTCTATGGTCACCCTTCTATGGTCACCCCTCCTTAAAACCGTGACCATACCCTTATCTATGGTCACGGTTTTTCGCCGTGACCATAGCCTTTATGGTCACCCCCCTTAAAACCGTGACCATATTTTGCCGTGACCATAGAGGCTATGGTCACGGTTTTAGGGTTTAGGTTTTACCGTGACCATAGCCTATTTTGTTTTATGAAATTTAATTTCTTTTAAAGCATAATCACATCCCAAAATGATGATAAACACAAATAAATCTAAGAATGAGAAATTCAATAAATCTAAATGATAAAAGTTTCATTAAAAACTAGATATCCATTACAACACTAATCAAAATAGGGTGTAATTTATCGATTACATGTAATATTAGATAAAATCTCTATTCAAAAAGTAAAGAACACATCAAAATAATACATTTAGATAACCAAAATCATTACAAGACCCATCCCATCTTATATTTGCTTAGAATATATTTTCTTCACATCATATCCTCCTGCTAACAAAAAAAATAAACATATTAGTAATAAATATAAAGCACAAGTTTAATAAGTCAATCAACATTAAAATTTCAACAACTAAACAACAAAGAGCATTTACTAAGATTTTGAGCCACATAAAAAAAGGATATACTAAGTATAATAAGAACTAGCAACCTTCTGCTAACAATTTTATATGGATTTAAACTTTGATTGGATTAATGTTAATTTTTTTTTTATTTTGGCTTGCCTTGCAAGGCAGTTTTCTTAGGATAATTAATATGAGCAGCTACGAGGCACTTGTCTCTAACATGCACTCTCTAATCATCATTACATTTAATTTTATTCATTCAAAACCTACGGCTATATGGCCACTTTGATTTGCACAAATTTCCATCACGTATGCTCATAAGAACTTGATTTTAGGCAAGCTTCAACTTAATGCAAACTAATATTATACAACTATTAATAGAAGTGACGGTAATTAAATAGTATATAGCATATATAATTAACAAGTTAAGGTTGCATTATTGATTAATTAAAATGGTAAAATGAAATTTATTTTTTCTCAGTAAAAGGAGGCAGAAAGCGTTCTAAGTCTAACATAAGAATCATAAAAAGCTCATGCTAAATTTTGCAAACTGAGAACAAAAGAATCAGAATTTTAGGGGGATGAAATAGAATGAATCAATTTCATTATGAACCATTCCATTACAAAATTTAACCACTCAAACCGTAATAGCCGTAACCTTAGTTTGGACTCATTTTATATTTTTATTCCTTTTCAAACTGTCAATCACAGCATAGCCCGATGAAGCATACATTGAAGGTGAAATTTATAAGACCAAAAATGAAATTTAACCATGCACTCTCTAATCTTTTACTGTCAATCACAGTAAAAGAATTCACACACTTGGTCCTCATTAAGTCATTAAAAGTTCAAAGTTCAAAGCACATGCATCATTAAAACAACCTGGCAATATGCTTTAAGTTGTAAATTTAATTAAATTTCTTTCTAATTTAATTTAACTCACCTATATTAAAATTTTCTCTGCTTCTGCAGCTGCTTTTGGGTTAAGTGGTAGGCCCAGTGCTGGAGCTAGCACACTATGTAGAATAAATGGAGCTAGAAGAAGAAGAGCAGGTCATCAAAAAGTGAGGAAACTGGAAAACTTTTGCACACAATATAAAAATAGCATATTCAATGCTCAAAGGAAATTGTTTGAAATTCATGCAAAACATAATATTATCATGAACATGCAGAAGAAGGATGCCAATCAATCACAATAAGAATTGTAATAATTAGTGCCAACAGGAAATCTCAGATGAAAGAGGGCTCTTCTACAGTTTACACTACATATAAAGAAACCTGTTGCATAATATTTGCATCTCTGCTTTCCCCCTCATATTTAGAACTTGTAGTCAGCATTGAAAAATTTGTCACTAGCCTCCCATTCAATTTAGTTCAGTGTTTAGCAGTTTGATTTAATTCAGTCTTCTACAACTATTTACATTATTCAGAATGGGGTGTTTGAAACAACTTTCTGAAGTATAATCTTTATATTTTTACTTCATGGAACCTCACTACAATTTTCTGAAGTATAAAGCTCCCGCCATCTAGTGTATAAAGCTATGAAAGGAAGTCAACATAAATATGAACTTTTGAAATAGTATTAACTTTGATTTTAATTTGACATTCAGCATAACAAATGAAGCACCTGCCTCCTGGGCAAGTTCAGGTGATGACAATCCAACACAGAGTGACAGAGAGAGCCAACAAATTTTACTTCTACCAACAAATTCTGCTCATTGAGGATTTTTAACAACAAACTCAACTATAATTTTTCAATCTAAAGCAGCAAACAATATTAAAAAAGAAAGAATTTACAGACTGAAATTAACTTAGCTTGTATATATGTGCTGTATTTAACTTAAGAAACTAAACATGGCATACTTGAACATACAAAATCGTTCAACAAACTTTAGGCATTGTGTCAATCAAATAAATAAACTTTGCGTATTGAATTTGGATTGCAATAGAATATTAATTTTCAGTCACTTCACTTAATCAAAATTTCATGCATGAAACCTACTTCATGTGTAATTGTGTACTAACGATTTACATCAACGAAATTGAAAAAAAAAATTACTCAGTGATATGTTCAGCATCAAATTCAATTTACAGCAACGAATTCTACTTCTACCAACAAGTTATGCTCATTGATCATTTTAAACAACAAACTCAACTATAATTTTTCAATCCAAATCATTATTAATTCATGTACATGAAAAATAGGAGCCACATCTTCATTAGTTACATCAGTAATCCATAAATTGAAGGCAATAATTTCAACAAAATCAATAATAAAATAGCTAAATGATAACAAAATCAATAACTCTTGTCTTATTGTCAAAATTGGACCACCAAATTTTTCCATTCTCAGAACTTAAATCCAAAACTAATGTTAAGTGACTAAAGTATTCAGTACTTTGACGAATCTGATATTAATTGTAGAACTCCATTTTATTGTAGGATTTGAGATGTGATAAGTATGCAATGAACAAGAAGCAAAATAGTAAAAAGTTAGCAACTTGACTTGAAGACTACAGAGGTTGGAAATGTCAGTGAGGTGAGTCAAGGAAGAAATGGCGGAAGGAAGTTCTTCCAGAGAGACCCTTTTCTTGAAGATGCAGCGATGACGAGCTCAAGAAATGACAAGTATGAATGGCAGTGCGGGCAGCGCCTCCTTCTCCTCGCACAACACTCCTTCTCCTCTCTGGCCATCGCGTTCCTCTCTCCTCCACCAAGTTCGACGGCGACGGCACACCCCGCAGTAGTCCCAACAGCGATGACGACGAGGTGTAGCAGCGCAAGTAGCGCCCCCATTCTCCGTCGCGTGCTTCCTTCTCCCCTGTCCTTTTTCGCTCTTCTCGATCTTTCTTCCTCTCCTCTGGCGCGCGACAGCAGCGGCGCTCCTCACAGCTCCATGGATGGCGACGGCGGCTGGGCAGCTTCTCCCTCCTCCGTTCTTCTCTTCTCTCTCGGTGTGGGTGAGTGCTTCGACGGTGAGGGAAAAAGTTGCCCGTGTGTGTTGTGTGAAGAGGGAGTGTGCGTATGCGTGAGTGAGGGGTGAGGGAGAGGGGGTGGCGGCTGAAGGGCAGTAAGGGGAGTTAGGATTAGGGTTTGTGGGTTTTAATTTGGGAATAAGGATTTGTGTAATTTTAATAAACATTAAGGAATAGAGTAGTTATGAAAAATTAAATTCTATCTCAACAAAATTATTTTAAAATATCATTGTATTTAATTAATTTGTTAATTAATTTTTTAAATAAGTATTTTAATTTAAAAGTTGAGGTAATTAAATAATTTTTTATTTATAAAATTAATTAAAATTTTTAATTATTTAATTTAAAATCGTGATCATAGATACTTTTAGGTCACTCTTCAAAACTGTTACCATAAACCTTTTAGATCACCCTTTCGTAAAACCGTGACCATAGATTCTTTTAAGTCACCTCTTAAAACCGTGACCATAGATGTCGTTTGGTCACGGTAAAAAACCGTGACCATAGACTATTTTAGGTCACCCCTAAAACCGTGACCATAGACTCCTTTAGGTCACCACCCAAAACAATGACCATAGACTCTTTTTGGTCACTGTAAAAAACCGTGACCATAGACCCCTTTAGGTCATCCCCTAAAACCGTGACCATAGATCCTTTTAGGTCACCCCCCAAAATCGTGACCATAGACCCCTTTAGGTCACCCTCCAAAACCGTGGCCATAGACTCTTTTAGGTCACCTTTCCGAAAAACCGTGACCATAGACCCTTTTTGGTCACTGTAAAAAACTGTGACCATAGACACCTTTAGGTCACTCTCAAAACCGTAACCATAGACCCTTTTAGGCCACCCCCAAAACCATGACCATAGACCCCTTTAGGTCATCCCCCAAAACCGTGACCATAAACCCTTTTTGGTCATCCTTTTTTGAAAATCTGTGACCATAGCCCCTTTTTGGTCACTGTAAAAGACCGTGACCATAGACCCTTTTAGATCACCCCAAAACCGTGACCATAAACCCTTTTAGATCAGCCCCAAAACCGTGACCATAGACCCACTATAAGAAAAACACCCATTCAGGTACACTTGAAAAGTGTAGCCAAAAGTGAAAAAAATGATGCCTTAGGCTACGGCTACGCTTTTTAGGGTTATTCCTATTCGGCCGTTGCCTATTCTCAAAGGCTACGCTTTTCTGTATCAAGGGCTACGCTTTTGGTGTTTGGGAATAGGGTGCGCTTTTCAAGTGATGCTGTCCAGGACCAAAGGCTATGGTTTTCAGCTTTCATTTTTCTAAAATAGGCTACACTTTTCAACGCTACTGCATCACCTGTAAAGCGTAGCCACATTGTATACCATAGCTACTTTTTATAAGCGTAGCCTTATGTCCCTCTCTTTTTTTTTTATACTATAGCTATTGTATATAAGTGTAGCCTTAGGTCTCGTTTTTTTTTTTTTTTGGTATACTGTAGCTACTGTATATAAGTGTAGCCTTAAGTCTCATTTTTTTAGGGTTTAGGGTTTAGTATAATTATCTAATAATTATTAATACAACATAATAGTTAATATAATTACATGTATAATAATTCTACATTTTTATTTAAATGAGTTGAATATTACAAAATAAAAATAAATACATAATTATACTAAATAATTTTTTTAAATAATAAAAATTATCTCTAACCAAAATATATTTATAATATTGATCCAAAAGTACTAAAATGAAATTAACTGTAAAAATTCATACATCTCACGTTAAAGTAAGCATAGCCATATCAAAGCCATAACATCACTTAGCCAATAAAAGTATCTTCTAATAAAAGTCATTAGTCAACCATACATGTAAAGATTCTAAATAGCGCTCTATCTTAGCCAATAAACCACAATAATAGTCAGCTTAATCTTCATTGCTTAATCTTTATTGTTACCCTGCATGATTATATAGAAAAGTAGTTAAAAAAATATTCATAATCATATTTGTAATTATAAAAATTAAATGGAACACATAGACATAATAAACCAAGAAAGCATATACTAAAAAAAATAACTTGCTAAAATTAGAGGTTTTTGTTTTCATTATGTTAATATTTTGCAGCTCTTGATATAAGGAAAATACATGAACTTAGTAAGGCATATCTTAGTTCTGGAATAATATCATACATAATAAGTATTTGTACAATATTATAAGCCTTTATGTCATCCACCATAAACTTATGATTGCAAGAAAACAAAAAGAGAGCGACTGAATGGCCAATGCATGACTAAATTAATTATAACATCTTTTTTATTCTTTATCGCTACTATTACACAAGGGACTCCTCTGGTACAACAAAAAAAATTTCTTCCCGATTGAATTAACCAGACTAATTAACCAGACTTTCACACTTAAATTAGATATAGGGACAAATTCATATGTACCAAGTGCACAAAATCAGAGAAACAACAACTAGAATTACACAAACAAATTTCAGTCATAGCAATACAACTTCGGTGTTAATAAAGCCAACAAACATTTTCAGCCATAACAATTAATGTTAATGCAAGTAAAAAACTATGAAACAAGGAATAGATAAGGACATCATGCTTTTGCTCACGATCTTGTTACCATGGGTGCTTTGCCTGATTTATTTTTAACAGCTAAGCTTTTACTATGTCAAGATGGACAAGCAATGTACCTTCTAGACCACTCCATTAATAATTCATTGTCCTGATGGTGATCAAACTCGTGATTCATTCCAATCAGTAGGGCTTGTTTTGGACATAACATCTTCACAGTTTCAAGCGTCTGTAAAATCACAAATGATGTGAATTCTGCCTCAGGAAGATATAAAGTTTAACCTGTATAATTATAAATAATGAGAACACATCATTTGTAAAATGCAAAAACTAACTTGTGGAAGACAAAGGTGAAACTTATTTGATCCAGTCTGTCATAATGCAAAAAGGAATATCAAGAAGAACGGCTATCACTGAGAATGTAAAGAAAGAAAACTAAATATGGAATTAACATGTTTCAGAAATGGCAAGAGTAGGAATATCTAGTAAAATAAATTGGAACTCTACAATATTTTGTCTATATTGAAATATGAACATAAGGTATGCCAAAATAATGTGAGGCCCAAGAAGTTCCTTTGTGAAAATTATGATTGAAAAAAAAGGAACTCTGCATTAGGAAAAAAAAAAGAAAAACTATTGACTGGAGAATAGATACAGTTTACACAGATTCATCACTTTGCGTTCCTTCAGCACTACTGACCTTATACAATGAATCCAACATCAGAAGATCCAACTATCCAACCCCAATTTTTGAAATGACTGTAAAATGAATATTAACTCAGTTAGATGTAAAAATGCAACTTCAGCATAGATTCTTCATAGGTATACAACAGCAAAGTTTAAAAACACGTGTAAAACTAATTGATTAAAACATTGATAAATGAAATCCTAGCTAGCACAATTATAGTGAAAATAGAAAACACTGGTGAAGCAACGAATTCATGTATCAAAGCAAGAATAAAGTAATTTGGAGCGCACCATAATCTGTGGTAGCTGGAATCCGTGAGACATCAGATAAATAAGCTATCTTACTTTTGTCACGAAAGAGAAAGCCCAAACAGATGTAATCCTCTCCATGCATTACCTACATCCAGAAATGAAGTGCTAAAGTCGTTGTAATAAAAAAGGGGTTATTGCATTCTCATCACTAATGACAAAGGTTGTGATGATTAACTGGTATAGGAGTCAATTTTAAGCCTGATGCAGAAAATGGTTGATTGCAGTCTTCAACAATTATGTTCCAGGAAAATTGAGCTACCCTTCGTATTTCTTGCCATTCTTTGAGTTTTTTCTTTACCAAATAAGGTAATTTGATTTCCAAGCTGTTGCAAACATTTAAAGCATGGAATCAACTACCATAAAGCAAAAGGAACTCTGCACTCATAATATCAAATGAAAGTAAATAGTACTGAAATAGTAATATTCATAATCACATATAGAACCTGTAGACCTAGAGTGAAAAAGAGCAGGGTAAATTTAACGTGAGCAAAAGCAGGATGTAGTACCTAATATGTCCACCTCCTCTTTTTTTTTAATATTAACAAGTTGCCTGTATATTGGAAGGAAAGAAAAAAATCCCAAACAATATCATTCCATTTAAAACCCTTAGCGTGTAAAAGTGATCACATCTATTACAATTAAAGAAAATCAATTATATTAATATATGAAGTTAGAATAAATAAACAAAAAGCATACAGATACAGGACTATTATTCAATAAACAATAGAGATGTATCGATGTACAATTTGAGCATCTGAGGCCTCTACTCTGCTGCATCTAATTAAAGGTGGCGTGATTGAATCACTAAATTAATTAATTTTTCAATATTGAAGGCAGATGCAAGAAAAGGGTGATGATATCTTGATAGATGGGGATTGCACCCCCAAATTTTAACTCAGATTACTAATGTACATCCAATATAGACTAAATACATTTCAATAAATAAGAGCATTTGGTTAATTAGATACTTGTTGTACCATCTATTGGTTCAAATTAGATGCTGCAGATACATAAGATTAAAAAATAAAGTAAATTAACCAAAGGTTACATTATTTGGTTCTACTTTGGAGGAGACAAACCATAATAATCAAATTACAGTTCAAGCATCAGTTTTAGCCACATCTGAACACATTCTAGATAACAAAATTTAGTTTCACAGAATTATAACCTAAACTCAAAGTAACAAAGCTCGAATTTCCAAACCTAGAACCAATTTCCCAAACTAACAATGAGCTAGGATCAAGCAAAAATGAAAATTAACATAGCAACAGCACCAAAACTCATTTCAATTAATCCATAAAGATTGGAACTTTTAACAGTAAGACAATAATTTTGCATGCAGAATTGGGTATTGGATGGAATCAAAACTATTCAAGTGTTTAGAAAAATACAGTTCAATACCGTGAACAAAACACCAAACAAATTACTCGAATCTAATTAACTAAATACAGTTCAATACAAATGTCACCTGAAAAATAAATAAACATCTTAAAATGTCACCCAAACTAAATATGATTTCAGCTAAAAAATGACGTATCTGGTTCATGCATCAACTTGGTTACTCTTAAATTTCAACATTCTAATTGAAATACAAGAAATAAACAAGACCATAGTTGTTGTGTTTGTGATTACAGAGCAGAAATCGGTTTCAAAAATGGCATATCTGGCTCATGCATCAACTTGTTGGGTATTTTTTTGTAGTATCAGGTGATTCACACATTATTTAAGGGATCAGACTTTCACAGCCATATTTTATTTTATTTGAGTTCATCAAGAATCCAACAAATTTAGCTTGAGACCTAATAATAAGAATTGAAACTACACAATACTTGAAACTATTAATTAGTAGAATTGAAAGAAAAAGAAAACAAATAATAAGCAACAAACATAATAAACAACTAATCTTGGTATTCCTACACAGCAACTAATCATGGCCAAACTCACCTGTGTTAATGGAATAAAACCCCTAAATTCACGAGTTCTCCTGCACTGCAACAATAGCATGCATGTTCATAAATTCACGATGTCACAAATTATTGTACCAAACCCCCAAATTGAAACCTAAAATCAGAACCCTAACCTCGCGAATGAAGAAAGCTTTCAGTTGAGCACAGAGTCTTTGTGATGTGACCACGAAGCGAAGAGAAGCGATGATGAAGATGAGTGGGGAAGATGAGTGAGCGCAGAGTCTTTCTGGAGTGGTGAGTGGTGACGCCGTGAGTGGTGAGTGGTCATGGCAAACACTTTTCTCTGATTTGGGGGTGATGTCGATGGTGAGGGTGGTGCAGCGACGATCAGTGCAAGATGGCAATTAGAGGAGCGACGGTCAGTAGTGCAGCAATGTGGAGAGTGGTGAGTGCAGGTGAGTGGTGAGTGCGGGGCTACGACGGTCAATGGCGAGAGTGAAAGGGTTTCTTCTTGTAGTGAGAGGGTCAATGACGAGAGCAAGAGTGAGAGGGTTAATGGCGAGAGTGAAGAGAGTGAGTAGGGGGCGACGATGGTGAGCTTTGGAGGCAGGGTTTCTACTTCGCGACGGTGCAGTGAGTGAGCTTTCGAGGGTTTCTGAAAGGGGATGAAGGCGCTTTGGAGGTGAGTGAGATTTGGAGGGAATGGACAAAAATTTTACTAAGTGTGAGTTTGCTTTCATAAAAAAGAGGAAAAAAATTCACTAAGTGTCAAGTTTTTTGTTCTAGATATATTAAGCATCACTTTTAAAATGCACCCAAAATTTAACAAATAGGCTATCCTCTAAAAGCGTCCTCTTTGATACGAAAAGTGAACCTATAGATATCAACCTACGGCTACGCTTTATAAGTGATTTCTATAATACCTAAGGTTACACTTTTTAAATGATGCTACAATTGTGTATCCTTTTCTCTTATAGAAAGGCAACACGGAAAAAAGCGTAATAGGCTACGGTTTTCAAATGTAGCCTATTCATAGAATAGGTTACGCTTTTCAAATGTAGCTTAAAAAAAGTGTCGCTGAATGTGTATTTTTCTTGTATTGACCCTTTTGGTTTACCCCCCAAAACCGTGACTATAGATCCCTTTAGGTCATTCCCTAAAATTGTGACCACAGACCTTTTTAGGTCATATTTTTTTGAAAAATCGTGATCATAGACCCTTTTTGGTCACTGTAAAAAACTGTGACCATAGACCCTTTTAGGTCACTCCTCAAAACCGTGACTATAGACCTTTTTAACCCACATTTTTTTAAAAAACCGTGACTATAGGTACTCTATGGTCACTCTTTCTAAAAAAACCGTAATTATAGTTTTTTTTGTCATCCTAAAATACCGTAACAAAAAAACCGTGACCATAGACCTAAAATGTTGTAATGCACTTTATTCGGTTGAAGATAGGATAATGATATTGCAAGCTTATAAACTTCCATTTGATATGTTATCATCAACGTATCATTATAATCTAACATGGAAATCATAAGAGAATCACACCATCATCAACTAATATAAAAATATTGAGAAAATCTAGGTACAAAAATTATATTAAATACTTTAACTAAATATAGCAAAGTAGTGAAAAAGGAAGAAACGCACTTGCATTGTACTCCGTCTCCACTCCTCTCCATCTAATTCCCCTTCTTGTTCTTTGATTTACAATCGGAAATTAGTCAATCTCTCTAGAAAGAACCAAAATCCATCTTTTAAATCAAAATATTATTAAATCAACCACCCTCCTGCCTTCCCAACTCCTTAATTGGCTGAAACAACGAAATCAAACAAGTTCTTTTGTGTCATAACATATTCCCAAACACCATTTCTCAACATATTGGTCCTCATCGTCATCGTCATCACCATCATCTCCTAAATCTAATTCTTCGGATGACGTCATCAAGTCCTTGGCCCTTTGTGCTTGACCATCCCAATTGGTCCTGACCAAAACAAACAACATGGTGACCATACAAGAACCCTGCGCTGCCAACATACCCAACCACAACCCCTTGAAATCAAACCCATGAAAGAAACCCAACCAAACCGCCACCGGCATTCCCACAACATAGAAACAAGCCAAGTTTATGTTCGCTCCCAACTTTGGCCTCGCTGTTCCCCTCAAAACCCCGCAAACCGTTGTTTGCGGACAGTTCCCAATCTCACACAACCCAATTATCGGTAACACCATTGACGTCAACGCTATGATCTTTTCGTCTTCCGTGAACATCGAAGCCCAAACGTTCCTCACCGAAGACGCAAATATCAGAGCAGAGAATCCGAGGACGAAACTGAAGCATAGTCCCACCATTGCGGCCATTTTCGCCTTATTCGGATTCTCTGCTCCTAACTCGTTTCCGACTCTCGTCGAGACGCCGAAGCTCAGCGAAGACGGGAAAATGTATATCAACGCAGTAGTTTGAATCAGAACCCCCATGGACGCAACGCTCGCGTGCGGATCCATAAGCAATCCGCAGAGCAAGATCATGATTTCGTACCACCACCATTCGAGGCAGACTGAAACGCAGCTCGGAATCGAGAGACTCAGGAGCTTCTTCCATCCGCTGAAGCACTTGGAGAGCGTGACACGTGTCCATGTTGTCCTGTGGTACCCTGAGACGACGGTGTAAATAATCAGAGAAATGACGAGGTTGAAGTTGGTCCAGACAGAGGCCAAGGCGATGCCTCTGATTCCGAGATGAAGAACTTGGAGGAAAAGATAGTTGATTGGCACGTGCAGGAGGATGGAGAATGCGGAGCAGCACGTGAGAGGGAGAGTAATGGATTGAGTGCGAAGGTAGATTCTGAGAGGGTGAAGGAGAGACTGCGCTACGAGATCAGGGAGAGAATAATAGATGAAGACTTGAGCCTCGTTTGCGATGTCTTGTTCTTGACCGAAAAAGATTAAAATGGTGCGCATGTTTAGCCACAAGAAGGAAATGAGAATGGAAGTTACGAGAAGGAGGAGAACAGTTCTGTGCATGGTGAGGGCGAGCAGTTTGTATTTCTTGGCGCCGAAGGCCTGAGCGCAGATGGGCTCCATGCCCATGGCGAGGCCCGAGAGGAGGGAGTAGGCGGTGATGTTGGCGAAGGCCATGGCAAGGGAGCCCGCGGCGAGGGGGAGCGGGCCCAGGCGGGCCAGGAAGAGCGTGGAGATGATGGAGCGGGAGTAGAGCAAGAGGGAAGTTAGGATCATTGGGAGTGAAATGTCTGCTATGCATTTCGCCTCGTTGATGATTGAAAGCGACAACAACGTCTGTTTTTGTTGGGGTTTAAGGATCAGAGGTTTTGACATGTTGTGTGGTTTGTTGCTTGAGGGATTATCAGCAGATGCTAACAACTTCCACATGGTTGCTTTGACACACACTCACTCACTCACTCACTTAATCTCTCAATTTATTGGCGCAGTTTTGATTTGAGCTTTTGTTTTGGTAGAGTGGTAACAACTTGGGTTTATAAGGGGGAGCCTTTTCCGGCAGTTAATGGGGGAAGAGAAGAGATGGGTAATGTGTGTACATATATACTGTCGGAGAGGGAATTCATTCACATTTTATATACCAGTGTTCTGTAGTGTATTAGATACTAAAACGTAATTATTTATTATCTTATTTATTTATTGAATATATATGTATTAATAATACCGTTAGTGAAATTAGTAATAATTAAAATATAGTATTGAGTTTAAACTTTAGCAATAATAAAATTATAATTTTTTAATAATTAATTTGGATAACTACAGATGATAGTTAACAAGGAAAAAGCAATAATATTATTTCAATAATATTTTTTTATTTTTTGAATATATATTTAAATAAATTTTTAAAAAAATTTTATATAGGATATAAATTTTGAATTTTATAAAAGTAAAATGTATGAGTCTTTATTTTAATTAAATGAATTATTTTTATTTAGATAAATACATTTTAAAAAGAATGACAAAAGAATTTATATATCTTAGTTTTATAAAATTTAAAAATTTTAACGTAATAAAATTTTTTATGGACAAAAATATTTGACGCGAAATTCTTTAGTACTTATTTGAGTGTGTATATATATGTCAAATATTTTTTTTTCTGAAACAATATATGTCAGATATTAATTGTAACTGTGTCCAAATCAGATGTTAGAATAGTACTTTTGTAGAAAAATAATCGAATTAAATCTTGTTGGATGTATAGAAAATGTGCATATACAATTTAAAATAATATTTTATTACATAAAAATTAAAAAGGTTCATGGAATTTGGAAGTATTTATTGGAATTTGAATTAAACGTGAAAGATTAAGACGAGAACGCATTAATGCTAGATAGCGCCTTCCATATTTACGGACTCATATATTTAGGAAAAATTTTTTTTTCTTATTATTGATATTTCAAGCGTATTTAATGACCATGTTATGATGTATAATATGTATCACTATACTATATATAATTAGGCCTGCAAGGCCAAAGAACTATAATACAGAACTTGCACGTAACATAATTAGGACTAAGGAGAATGAAGTATGAAGAATGGAGAATGGAGAATGGAGAATGGAGAATGGAGAATTCAGCAATAGCAAGGTGTAACTAATAAGCTAAGGTTGTTTTCAAAATGTGGATCTAAGAGAGTAAATGTTTTCGGCTTGATTGACTCATGAATTAAATTATATTAGTTTGACTATAGTGTGTCTAAAAAAACTGATACAAAATTTAAGATTAATATGGACTTTTTTTGGGGCGATAACTCTTTTCTGAGTAAATGGTATTATATCTTGGCTTAAATAAATTTCAGTTAAAAGGTTTCAGTTTATGGATACAATTGATGTGAAATCAATTCCGTCAAGGAATTTATTAATTAATTGTGATTCAATCAAATCCACGTTTTGTTATATACCTGCCATATTTGGCAAAATGACATTAGGTGAATCAATGCTATTCAGAAATTTATTTATTTTTGAAATTAAATTAATTTCTCCAGTTAAATCCACTTCAAGATTGTCATAAATTACATATTTTTGCAACATTATTCTGTCAAAATTCTAGCAACTTCATGGTAAATTGACCAGATTAGATATGACCAAAATCTTTATTCGATTCACATTAAAATAATTGGATCGGATTCAATATCTGTAATTTTTAAGCTTGGATCTGATCCGATCTGATTTGCACATTTATGGATTAGATCAAGATCGAATTTCAGATATATCGTAAAACATAAAAATACTTTTAAAAGCTTATTTTTATAAAAAATATCAATAAAATTATTTTTTTCACTTTTTAAACATGTTTACTCTTAAAATATTATTAAACATACTTTTCTTAAATAATAAAAATATAAATATAAAATAATATAACATATATGATAGTTATTAGTTAAAATAAAACATAAAAAGAATATTTATTTATTTATTTATTTTGCATATCCGTGGATATAATCTGATTCGATAGTCTTGCAGATCGGATTAATATCCGTAATTTTCGGATCAAATTCAGATAAACACTATGAATATACGGATTAGATCTAATTCATAAACACCCATATAAACAATTTTATTCAAAGGTTGCCCAGCCTCAAATTTAGCTTTTTAAACAAATAAATTATACTAGAACTTATTTTAGTTCGGATCAAATTCAGATAAACACTACGAATATACGAATCAGATCTAATTCATGAACACCCATATAAACAATTTTATTCAAAGGTTGTCCAGCCTCAAATTTAGCTTTTTAAACAAATAAATTATACTAGAAATTATTTTAGTTCAAATCAAATTCAGATAAACACTACAAATATACGGATCAGATCTAATTCATGAACACCCATATAAACAATTTTATTCAAAGGTTGTCCAGCCTCAAATTTAGCCTTTTAAACAAATAAATTATACTAGAAATTATTTTAGAATCCAATACTTAGGCCATATTCTTTTAAGGATTTAATTAATTTATATCTTAAAGTTACATTTTAAAAAAGATAATAATAAAAATTTTTAAATATTTTTAATATATTTAACACATTAAAAATAAATAAAAAATAATTTTTATAATTTTTTTATAATATACTTAATCTATGCTTTTATTAGAACACAAGTTATTAGCAAAATATTGTCGATCGAGAGGTTGTTAAGCCTCAAATATATGTTGGAAGTATAGACTTAATAGTTTGGATAATTTTTAGGGAAAATCACGAAAATAAAATATTTGACCTTTAAATTTATCGAAATACAAATTTTGCATATTGCATATGGAAATGCAATTTTTCACTAAACTATGTAAACTGCAAGAGGGGTCCCACAGATTCTAAATGAACGTAAACCGCTATACCCCTCCAGCGGTTTACGTTGAAATGTGAAATGGCCAAAAACTGCAGTAGGGATCTCACAATTTCTGTGTAAATAGCTAATACGCATAAATTGCGATAGGGGTCCAGCAGTTTATGCTTTACTATAAATACGCGATAGGGGAGTCGCGGATTATTCAGTTTGAGCCACTTTTATATTCTTAGAGAGAGAAAGAGACGTTCTAGAGAAAGAGAGAAGAAAGTGTGGCGAGGAAGACATTCTGACTTTACTGGGCCGGGACTATGGTGGACGAACACAGTCTTTACCGGCTCAATGACGTTGCGCACGTTGCCGACAGCATAAATGAAGAGGTAAGTTTATTTTCTTTTAGTTATTGTATTTCATATAACATAAAATGTAGTATTCTGGTGTAGTAGTTAGAACATATAATGTAGGATTGACTAGTTTAAGATTTTAAAGTTAAGATGTAAAATTTTAAGGTATGATCAAATGTTTAAGTAGAATGATGATCCTCTTGTATTTGAGATATAGGGTTCAAATTGTAAGGCTTGTAGAGTTGTTGATTAAGTATCATATTTAAAAATTAAGATTTAAAATTTTAGGTTTTAAATATGTATGTTTAAATTCTAATATTATAGTTTTAGTTGTTTAGAGTTTAAAATTTATTTAAAGATTAACTTTTGTAAATAGAACATAATGGTTGTATTTTACATTCTTAAACTTTAAAATTATAAGTTTTGTAGTTTAGGTTTTTAAATTTAAGATTTAAATTTTAAAATTATAAGTTTAGTATTTGATTCTTTTAAATTAAAGATTTGAGACTTATATTTATGTTTTATTAAATTTAATTTAAAATTATAAGTTTAGTATTGGTTTCGGTTATAATCTATGGATAAACTTGTTAGTAATGGAATTTCATTTGATTTGGTTATTTCTCTCATATGCTACAGCCACGTAGGTGTATTTATAGTGTCTGGAGACAACAGAACATGCCTCTGCATGACAGGATCATACCCTATCTAAAGAGGGCTAGTTTGTACCACCTGGCGAGGCTCAACATGAGGTGGTTCTGGTTGGATGAGCCACTAGTCAGCGCATTCATTGAGAGGTGGCGTCCTGAGATGCACACCTTTCATATGCCATTTGGGGAGTGCACCATCATGCTGCAGGATCGATGTTGCATACCAGTTAGGGCTACCCATGGATGGTTTACCTGTATCCGGGTGCCTTACAGATTTTGAGAAACTGATGGATGATGACAAACCCGCTTGGGAGTGGTTTCAAGAACTATTTGGTGAGCTTCTCCCGCCAAATAAAGTAAAGCAGCGTGATGCGAATCATCCACGTGCATCCGTTCCCAAACTCCTTGCATCTCCCATGATACTTCAGATGATCTGACTCCATCACCCGATACTGAACTCCCATGTTTAGGGTTTATCTTGTGTTGAATTTAGAATATTTTGATAACCTTTGCTCACATTTATTCAATAAAATAGCATGATTTTGTGATTGTCTCCTTACTTGTGCTTAGATGTGAAAAAAAGCTTTTTAGACCTTTAACTTGATGATTTTAATCTCTCTTTGATTCCATTAGATGCCTTGCTGTGTTTGTTAGTGATTTCAGATTGAATAAGGTTAGGAATGGATCAAAAGAGTGAAGAGGAAAGCATGCAAAGAGGAGAAATCATGAAAAGCCAAGGATTTGGAAAATGCCATGGGTGCGCATTAATTCTTGAAGGATTGAAGGGGAAGGTATCATTCACTCATCTGGGATCATTCATTGATACTTTAGATCTAGTTTTAGTTTAGTTTTTAGAGAGAGAAGCTCTCACTTCTCTCTAGAACTAGGATTAGGATTAGGTTTCATTCCTCCTTAGATCTAGGCTTAATTCTTGTTTTGATTTATTTCTTCTTTATCAATTCTTGCTCCTCTACTTTTTCTCTATCTAGTTTTGTACTTTAATTCTTGTAATTCTCATACTTTGTTGTGGATCTATTTTTGTCTCTCTTATTTTCTTTTAATGCAATTTGAGGTAATTCATGTCAATTGTGATTTTCTTGATTGTTGTTGTTAATTCCTTGCATTCAATTGTTGTTAGAATTCATTCTTATTGTTGAATTACTATGCTTTTTTTTGTGCATTCCAAGTGTTTGATGGAATGCTTGGAAGGATTTTAGAGTAGAATTTTATGTTCTTGACTTGGGAAGGTAACTTAGAAATTCTTGAGTTGCTAATGTCCAAGTGATTGATGATTGATAGCCATTAACTCTAGTTCTCGCTAATTCAATTAGTGGAAAGCTAGAACTTATGGACTTGGATTGATATAGCTCACTTGACTTTCCTTTACTATTAGTTAGAAGATGACTTAGTGGGATTGATCCTTGCAATTATCATGTTGTGGTTAGTAATAAGGATAGAGATCCTTGATCACCGATCGTTGCCAAGACCGTTTTATCATTTGAATTCCGTTGCCATTTACTTTTCATGTTTCTCACCTCAAAACCCCAAAATATACAAATTCATAACCAATAACAATGACACTACCCTACAATTTGTTTGAGAGATGACCCGAGGTTTAAATACTTCAGTTTATAGATTTTAGGGGTTTGTACTTGTGACAAACAAATTTTTGTATGAAAGGATTATTGTTGGTTTGGAAACTATACTTTACAACGAGATTTCATTAGTGAAATTCTAAACCGTCACAAATTCAATCATCAAAATTATGCCGTTGCCGGGAAATTGCAATGGTGTTATGTTGTTGGTTATTGTATATATGTGAATATTGTGAATAGGCTTGTCTTTTTCTTGTTTTTTAGCTTTTGTTAGTTTTATCTTGTTTTTCCACTATGAATTCTCACTTTGGCTATGAGTTTGGTCCTAATTGTGTTGTAGGAAATGTGGACTTTAATGACAACATGAACCAAGGATGGAACATTTCAAGATGGGAGGAGTCTCAAGGAATTGCTCACTCCTATTGGCAACAACCTCCAGATAATTATAGGTATAATTCACATCCTAGTGCATGTCAATTCAATGGCTATAGTGATTCTTTTCATGATAATCAACCACCACCATACGCTTATGAATTCTACCCTCAATATGACCATCAACCATGCTCACAAGCCAATTCGTACCAAGTCCCTTTATGTGACCCATATCTAATGTATGACCAATCACCCATACCACATTCTTGTGACCATTATGAGTTAGAACCATCACAATTCCGTCATGATTACTATCAAGAACCACCTCAATACACACCATCTCCATGCCCTTACCAAGAAGAATCACTTTCTAACTATGAACCATTTCTCCAAAATGATGAACCCTCTTACTCATCCCAAGCCCCAATAGATGATTCTCTAGCTTTGATACTTCAAGGACAAGCAGATATGCAACTGGATACACTAGAGTTCATAACTAATTTAACCAAGGTAGTGCACACTTTAGCCTACCAATGCTTGAACACTCAAGGTACTTCCGTAGCCACATGTGGAGAACCAAAGGAAGAGCAAAGTATAGAGAAGAGATTGGAAAATTCGGTGAAGATGGATGGATCGAAGTTTGTATTAGAACAATTGGAGAAACCTTTGGTTATTGAAGCAAAGGAAGAAGTGGTTGAAGATCTAAGAGATACGAAACCACCATGTGGATCTCAACAACCTCTGTAGCATATAAATATTGAAGAATATGAAAAGGTTGATCAAGAGATGAACTCAATCATCAATGATTTCTTATCAAAAATTGAATCCTCTCTCATGGGTTATGAAATTGAAGCTAGTGAAGACAACTCAATACCAAAAGAAGTTGGTGATCTCATTAAAGACTCTTCCATTGAATGTGAAGTTGATATGGAAGTAGATTTCACACAACCCCCCAAGTTTGACTTGATTGATGATGAGGAGGAATTGGAAGACGTCAACAAGCAAGAAGAAGTTGTCAAGAGGTGGAGATAACCAAAGAAGAGCATAAGAAAGTCGCCCTCGCACTGTCTAAGTGTGGGGAGGTTTCCCTCCCCAAGTCACCGTCCAACACAACACTCAAGTGGGTAAAACTCTTACCCTTAAGCTTCACTTTCTCACTTGAATATGGTTTGATTGAAATAGATGGACAACTTAGAGCTCTTTGTAGAACTAAGGGTAAGAAAAAGAGGTATAGTGGTTGGAAGTTTGGAATTAGGCTCATTGAAGTCAAGTTCTCAAGGTATAGGAACCATGATTGGAGGAATGCTACTTTACATGGGTCTAGGAAGAAGACTTGGTGCGCTAAAGAGAATTCTATTTGCCAACCACCCGGATGGAAAAAGCATGAAGATCAACTTGAAGACGGGTGTAAAAATAAAATATGGGATCCTGGATCAAAGAATTGTGACCAACTATGGGAGCTCATATCTTGGGTGGAACTCTATCCAAACTAGTTGAAGATGGTTGGAATTTCTGTCAACCATTTGAGGAACCTAGATCCTTGGAGATTCAAGGATGAGTACAAGCATAAGCCGCCATGACAAAGAGCTTCCCAAAGGTCTAACTTAAGGACTTAAACCAAAAGTGCTAGGTGGGAGACACCCCACATGGTAAACTCTTTCCACTCTCTTATAGCCTTGATTAATAAATGATTTGAGTTACCATTGTAGGTAGTTTTCTTTCCATATACTTGTTTTAATAAACTGGTTGTAGGTAGCTTGTAGAGCAAGTCTCCCGTGTTTGTATTTGAAAAATCCCAAAAAGCCACAAAGATTTTTGTATTTTTACAAATTTGGTTAATTTTGTGTCGTAGGTAGTGATAGGAGGATTTTGAGTTATTTTAGTATTTCTAAAAAAAAAAAGAGAGAGGGTAGGGACGCGCACACACGCAGTACGCGCACGCGTCCATACGCAGACGCAGACCCATATACTTTTCCAGAGACTTGGGCCTCTCTTGAGCTGACATTAAGCTCCTGGCCACACCGCCCACACACATCCGCGCACTGTGTGCCTGCGCGTCAATACCCATAATTTGCAATGCACGCGGACGCGTACATGCCACGTGTGCATCGATGAGCTAACGTAGTTTCCAGGCTTGCAACCCGAGAGTTGCACCAACTCTGGGCTAGTCTTAAGCCTCTGGCCCAATTCACTAGATGTGAATGCGCACGGTTCGCATCCGCGTCAATATAGAGTTTTCTCATCCGCGCTTCAGCGCGCATGCCACTACCGTGCCCATCAATTTTCCATCCACCCACGCGGATGCGCACGGTGCGCGCACACGTGGATTAAAAAAATCATAACCCCAAGGACACGAGGAGCTCAGCGCAGTCGCGCAAACCCTTATCCCCAATGTCTCTCCCTATTCTCCTTCCCCATCCATAATCAACCTCTGCACTCCCTACAACCACCAGCCACCGCGCCAGGGACGCTACCGCCGCCACCATCCTCTCCTTACCCCCTATTTCTCCTTCCCTCTCGCCCCCCTCTTTCCCCCTCTCCTTCCTCTCACCATTTCACCCTCTTTGTTCACTGCCGCGGTCACCCCGTCGCCGCCAGTGGACCACACAGCCACCACCAACCCTTCCCTTTCCCCTCCTCATCTCTCTCCTCACTATTCACTCCCACTACTCTGTTGCACTGTGCCCTGTTTCATTGCTCCACTCTACCATTTACCCCTCTGCCACAGCGCCGCCGCAGACTTCGCCGGCCGCCACCAGTCCCGAGCAGTGATACGTCTGTCCATTTTCCCTCTTCCATTTCCCTTTTTGCTATGCTTCCAGGTTTCATAGCCTGCCCCACTGCTCTATTTTTTTACTATTTTTTATTATTAATTTTGATTAGTTAGTTTTAGATTCGTTAGTTGGTTAATCCTGCATGCTAGGCTAGATAGAAATAACTGCGGTTAGGTAGTTAGGTTATGGTTAGATGATCCTAGGCCTGATAAGTGCTCCGTATTTGTTTACATTTTGAATATTGCATATATGTTTGCTGCTATAGTGCCCTGTTTTCCTTTTCTTGATGATCACCACTGCTGCCTGCTAAATTCTGCTTGTAAAGTTAAGTTTGATGCTTCTTGTATACATCTAATCCTTGCTCTTCATGTTGTTACAATTTTTTTTGGATTCGTATACTTGCATTCTACTGCTATTTGTCATCCGGGAACGTCAAATTTACTGCCAGAATGCTGCCTAAATTTCTGGAAATTGCTTTGCTTTTAAGATTATTACCTAGACCTGAACTTGAACTTGTTAGAATTGAGTTTCACTTGACCTGCACCAAGTTCAAGTTCTCGGCTACTTGGGTCAGCAATTCCGTGATTCATTGCGTTCTCGTGATATACATTGAATCATCCTGCACTTTCATTTCTCAAGTTAATCAAATACCTCATGCTCAAGTTAATCCTTAAGCTGACTGATGAGCGGATAATTTATACGCTTTTTGGCATTATTTTTAGATAGTTTTTAGTAGGATCTAGCTACTTTTAGGGATGTTTTCATTAGTTTTTATGCTAAATTCACATTTCTGGACTTTACTACGAGTTTATGTGTTTTTTTGTGATTTCGGATATTTTCTAGCTGAAATTGAGGGACCTGAGCAAAACTCTGATAAAAGACTGACAAAGGACTGCTGATGCTGTTGGATTCTGACCTCCCTGCACTCGAAATGGATTTTCTGGAGTTACAGAACTCCAAATGGCGCGCTCTTAACGGAGTTGGAAAGTAGACATTCAGAGCTTTCCAGCAATATACAATAGTTCATACTTTATTCGTTAATAGACGACGTAAACCGGCGCTCAACGCCAGTTTCATGCTGCATTTTGGAGTCAAACGCCAGAAACACGTCACGAACCAGAGCTGAACGCCAAAAACACGTTACAACCTGGCGTTCAACTCCAAAAGAAGCCTCTGCACATGTAAAGCTCAAGCTCAGCCTAAGCAGACACCAAGTGGGCCCCGGAAGTGGATTTCTGCATTAATTACTTACTTCTGTAAACCCTAGTAGATAGTCTAATATAAATAGGACATTTTACTATTGTATTAGACATCTTTGGTCTCGGTTTTATTCCATTACTCATCTTAGGAGACTATTGATCACATTTAGGCGGCTGGCCATTCGGCCATGCCTGGACCACTATCACTTATGTATTTTCAACGGTGGAGTTTCTACACACCATAGATTAAGGGTGTAGAGCTCTGTTGTACCTTGAGTTTTAATGCAATTATTACTATTTTCTATTCAATTCAGTTTATTCCTATTCTAAGATATTCGTTGCACTTCACCATGATGAATGTGATGATCCATGACACTCATCATCATTCTCACCTATGAACGCGTGACTGACAACCACTTCTGTTCTACCTTAGACCAGGCGCATATCTCTTGGATTCCTTAATCAGAATCTTCGTGGTATAAGCTAGAATTGATGGCGGCATTCATGAGAGTCCGGAAAGTCTAAACCTTGTCTGTGGTATTCCGAGTAGGATTCAGGGATTGAATGACTGTGACGAGCTTCAAACTCGTGATTGTTGGACGTGATGACAAACACAAAAGAATCAAGGGATTCTATTCTGGCATGATCGAGAACCGACAGATGATTAGCCGTGCTGTGACAGAGCATTTGGACCTTTTTTACTGAGAGGATGGGATGTAGCCATTGACAACGGTGATGCCCTACATACAGCTTGCCATGGAAAGGAAAAAGAAGGATTGGATGAAGGTAGTAGGAAAGCAGAGATTCAGAAGGAGCACAACATCTTCATACGCCTATCTGAAATTCCCATCAATGATTTACATAAGTATTTCTATCTTTATTTTCTGTTTATTTATTATTATTATTCAAAAACTCCATAACCAATTATTATCCGCCTAACTGAGATTTATAAGGTGACCATAGCTTGCTTCATACTAACAATCTCCGTGGGATCGGCCCTTACTCACGTAAGGTTTATTACTTGGACGACCCAGTGCACTTGCTGGTTAGTTGTGTGAAGTTGTGAAGAAAGTGCTGAGTTATAAACGCGCATACCAAGTTGAATGCCATTATTAGAGATCACAATTTCGTGCACCAAGTTTTTGGCGCCGTTGTTGGGGATTGTTCGAGTTTGGACAACTGACGGTTCATCTTGTTGCTCATATTAGGTAATTTTCTTTTTGTTTTATTTTCAAAAATTTTTCAAAAATCTTTCAAAAAAATTTCTCATCTATTTTCGAAAATTATTCTAAATTTTAAGAATGAATTCTAGTGTTTCATGAAGCATGTTGAAGCCTGGCTGGCTGTAAAGCCATGTCTAATTCTTTTGGACTGAGGCTTCCAACCATCAGCATAGAGGCAAGTTAATTTAAATATCAGCTGTTGTATGTCTGATTTATATCCTAAAGCTGGCTGGATATTAAGCCATGTCCAACCCTTGGATCGGAGCTTTAGGCTAACATTGAAAGATTCCTGGAATTCTTATTTAAAAATTTTGTATTTCTTATTTTCTTCTTCCTAATAAAATTTTGAAAAATAAATATACAAAATAAAATCCAAAAAAAATTTATAAAATTATAAAAATAAAAAATATTTTGTGTTTCTTGTTTGAGTCTAGAGTCAATTTTTAAGTTTGGTGTCAATTGCATATTTTTATTTTTCTAAAAATTTTCGAAAATTCATGCATGTGTTCTTCATGATCTTCAAGTTGTTCTTGGTAAGTCTTCTTGTTTGATCTTGATGTTTTCTTATTTTGTGTCTTTTATTGTTTTTCATGTGCATTTTTGCATTCATAGTGTTTAAGCATTAAAGATTTCTAAGTTTGGTGTCTTGCATGTTTTCTTTGCATCAAAATTTTTTCAAAAATATGTTCTTGATGTTCATCATGATCTTCAAAGTGTTCTTGGTGTTCATCTTGACATTCATAGTGTTCTTGCATGCATCATTGGTTTTGATCCAAAATTTTCATGTTTTGGGTCATAATTGTGTTTTTCTCTCTCATCATAAAAAAATTTCAAAAATAAAAAAATATCTTTTCCTTATTTCTCTCATAATTTCGAAATTTTGAGTTGACTTAGTCAAAAAATTTTAAAACTTAGCTATTTCTTGTTAGTCAAGTCAAAATTTCAATTTTAAAAATCTTATCTTTTCAAAATCTTTTTCAAAAATCAATTCTTTTTCATTTTTTTTATTTATTTTCGAAATTTTTTATTTTGATTTTCAAAAATCTTTTTCTTAATTTTATTTCAAAATTGAAACTTTACTAACAATTAATATGATTAATTCAAAAATTTGATGTTTGTTACTTTCTTGTTAAGAAAGGTTCAATCTTTAAATTCTAGAATCATATCTTTTAGTTTCTTGTTAGTCAAGTAATCAATTTTAATTTTAAAAATTAAATCTTTTCCAACCATATCTTTTTAATCATATCTTTTTAAATTTTATCTTTTTCAAAAATTTGATTTCAAAATATCTTCTTATCTTCTTATCTTTTCAAAATTAATTTTCAAATCTTTTTCAACTAACTAATTGACTTTTTATTTGTTTCTTATCTTTTTCAAAATCATGTAACTAATTTTCCCTATCAATTTTTCGAAAATATCTCATCCTTTTTCAAAATTCTTTTTAATTAACTAATTGTTTTAAATTTTAATTTTAATTTTAATTCTTCTTTAATTTTCAAAAATCATTAACTCCTTTTCAAAAATTATTTTCGAAAACTTCTCTCTCTCATCTTAGTCTATTTATTTATTCATTTACTAACACTTCTCTTCATCTCATATCTCTGCTCCTATCCTCACCCTTGTGTTTGGATTATTCATTCTTCTTCACTCTTATTCCCTTTCTTCTTCTACTAACATAAAGGAATCTCTATACTATGACATAGAGGATTCCCCTTTTTTTCTGTTCTCTTCTTTCTCATATGAACAGGATCAAGAAAAAAGGCATTCTTGTTGAAGCTGATCCTGAACCTGAAAGGACTCTGAAGAGGAAACTAAGAGAAGCTAAATTACAACAATCCAGAGACAACCTTACTAAAATTTTCGAACAAGAAAAGGATATGGCAGCCGAACCTAACAACAATAATGCAAGGAGGATGCTTGGTGATTATACTACACCTACTTCCAAGTTTGATGGAAGAAGCATCTCAATTCCTGCCATTGGAGCAAACAATTTTGAGCTAAAACCTCAACTAGTTGCTCTAATACAACAAAACTGCAAGTTTCATGGACTTCCATCAGAAGATCCCTACCAGTTTTTAACTGAGTTCTTGCAGATATGTGAGACTGTTAAGACTAATGGAGTAGATCCTGAAGTCTATAGGCTCATGCTTTTCCCTTTTGCTGTAAGAGACAGAGCTAGAATATGGTTGGACTCACAACCTAAGGATAGCCTGGACTATTGGGATAAGCTGGTCACGACCTTCTTGGTTAAATTCTTTCCTCCTCAAAAGCTGAGCAAGCTTAGAGTGGACGTTCAAACCTTCAAGCAAAAAGATGGTGAGTCCCTCTATGAAGCTTGAGAAAGATACAAGCAGATGACCAAAAAGTGTCCTTCTGACATATTTTCAGAATGGACCATGATAGATATATTCTATTATGGTCTGTCTAAATTCTCTAAGATGTCACTGGACCATTCTGCATGTGGATCCATTCACCTAAAGAAAATGCCTGCAGAAGCTCAGGAACTTATTGAAATGGTTGCAAATAACCAATTCATGTACACTTCTGAGAGGAATTCCGTGAATAATGGGATGCCTCAGAGGAAGGGAGTTCTTGAAATTGATGCTCTGAATGCCATATTAGCTCAGAACAAAATGTTGACTCAGCAAGTTAACATGATTTCTCAAAGTCTGAATGGATGGCAAAATGCATCCAACAGCACTAAAGAGGCATCTTCTGAAGAAGAAGCTTATGATCCTAAAAACCCTGCAATGGCAGAGGTAAATTACATGGGGGAAGCCTTTGGCAACACCTATAACCCCTCATGGAGAAATCATCCAAATTTCTCATGGAAGGATCAACAAAAGCCTCAACAAGGCTTTAATAATGGTGGAAGAAACAGGTTTAGCGATATCAAGCCTTTTCCATCTTCTTCTCAGCAACAGACAGAGAATTTTGAGCAGAGCACCTCTAACTTAGCAAACATAGTCTCTGATCTGTCTAAGGCCACTTTAAGTTTCATGAGTGAAACAAGGTCCTCCATCAAAAATTTGGAGGCACAAGTGGGCCAGCTGAGTAAGAAAGTCACTGAAACTCCTCCTAGTACTCTCCCAAGTAATACTGTAGAGAATCCAAAAAGAGAGTGCAGGCCATTGACATAATCAACATGGCCGAACCTAGAGAGGAAGGAGAGGACGTGAATCCCAATGAGGAAGACCTCATGGGACGTCTCTCAAGCAAGAAGGAGTTCCTTATTGAGGACTTAAAGGAATCTAAAGGTCATATAGAGACTATAGAGATCCCATTAAACCTCCTTCTGCCATTCATGAGCTCTGAAAATTATTCTTCCTCTGAAGAGGATGAGGATGTAACTGGAGAGCAAGTTGCTCAATATCTAGGAGCTATCATGAAACTGAATACCAAGTTTTTGGCGCCATTGTTTGGTAATGAGACTTGGGAAGGTGAACCTTCCTTGCTCATTGGTGAACTAGATACATGGGTTCAGCAAACCTTACCTCAAAAGAGACAAGATCCTGAAAAATTCTTAATACCCTGTACCATAGGCACCATGACCTTTGAAAAGGCTCTGTGTGACCTGGGGTCAAGCATAAATCTTATGCCACTCTCTGTAATGGAGAAGCTGGGGATCATTGAGGTACAGCCTGCCATATTCTCATTGCAAATGGCAGACAAGTCAGTAAAACAAGCTTATGGATTGGTAGAAGATGTATTGGTAAAGGTTGAAGGCCTTTACGTCCCTGCTGAGTTCATAATCTTAGACACTAGGAAGGAGGAGGATGAATGCATCATCCTTGGAAGACCTTTCCTAGCCACAACAGGAGCTGTGATAGATGTTAACAGAGGAGAATTAGTCCTTCAATTGAATGGGGACTACCTTGTGTTCAAGACCCAAGGGTGTTCTTCTTTAACAATGGAGAGAAAGCATGAAAAGCTTCTCTCAGTACAGAGTCAAACAGAGCCCCCACAATCAAACTCTAAGTTTGGTGTTGGGAGGCCAAAGCCAAACTATAAGTTTGGTGCTGAATCCCCACATTCAAACTCTAAGTTTGGTGTTGGGAGTCTACAACATTAACCTGATCACCTTTGAGGCTCCATGAGAGCCCACTGTCAAGCTAATGATATTAAAGGACGCTTATTGGGAGGCAACCAAATTTTTATTTATCTTATTTTATTTTTCTTTTATTGTTCTTTTATGTTTTATTAGGTTCATGATCATGTGGAGTCACAAAATAAATATTAAAATGAAAAACAGGATAAAAAATAGCAGAAGAAAAAGCACACCTTAGAGGAAAGGCTTACTGGCTGGCGTTCAACGCCAGAACAGAGCATGGATCTGGCGTTGAACTCCAGAAACAAGCAACATCCTGGCATTTAAATGCCAGGAAAACACCCTGAGGAGAGCTGGCGCTGAATGCCAGAAACAAGCATGGAACTGGCGTTCAACGCCATAAACATGCTGCAAATGGGCGTTCAACGCCCAAAACAAGCATGAAGCAGGCGTCCAATGCCAGAAACAAGCATCAATCTAGCGTTGAACGCCATAATTGCATAGAGATGGCATTTTACACGGCTAATTGGTGCAGGGATGTAAATCCTTGACACCTCAGGATCTGTGGACCCCACAGGATTATCTCAGGATCTGTGGACCCCACAAGTTCCCCACCTACCTTCCCCCTCTCTCTCATATCCATCATCTCTTTCCCCACCCAATCCCACCCATATGGCCGAAACATACACATCTCTCCTTCTCCTCCATATCTTCTTCTTCTTCTTCTTCTATTCTTTCTTCTTTTGCTCGAGGGCGAGCAACATTCTAAGTTTGGTGTGGTAAAAGCATAGCTTTTTTGTTTTTCCATAACCATTGATGGCACCTAAGGCCAGAGAAACCTCAAAAAAAAAAGAGTCAAAAAAGAAGACAATTGCTTCCACCTCTGAGTCATGGGAGATGGAGAGATTCATCTCAAGAATCCATAGCTCAATAGTAGAGCATTTGACTGCAAATCAAGAGATCCCTGAGATACCTCAGGGGATACATTTTCCTCCACACAATTATTGGGAGAAACTAAGGATAGGAGCACCAAAATCACTAGGGATCAAGCAACAGAGGCAAGGAAGAGACATAGAGGAGCTCAAAAAGCACCATTGGTCCTTCAAGAAGGCGCCACCCTCACTAAAGTGGACTCATTCCTTGTTCTTATTTCTCTTTTTTTTTCGTTTTTTTATGCTATTATGTTATCTATGTTTGTGTCTCTACTTCATGATCATTAGTATGTAGTAACTATGTCTTAAAGCTATGAATAATTCCATGAATCCTTCACCGCTCTTAAATGAAAAATGTTTCTAATTCAAAAGAACAAGAAGTACATGAATTTTGAATTCATCCTTGAAATTAGTTTAATTATATTGATGTGGTGACAATACTTTTTGTTTTCTGAATGAATGCTTGAACAGTGCATATTTTTTATCTTGTTGTTTATGAATGTTAAAATTGTTGGCTCTTGAAAGAATGATGAACAAAGAGAAATGCTATTGATAATCTGAAAAATCATGAAATTGATTTTGAAGCAAGAAAAAGCAGTGAAGAACAAAGCTTGCGAAAAAAAATAGAAAGAAAAAGAAAAAGCAAGCAGAAAAAGCCAATAGCCCTTAAAACCAAAAGGCAAGGGTAAAAAGGATCCAAGACTTTGAGCATCAATGGATAGGAGGGCCCAAGGAAATAAAATCCAGGCCTAAGCGGCTAAATCAAGCTGTCCCTAACCATGTGCTTGTGGCATGCAGGTCCAAGTGAAAAGCTGTGATCCAAAGCAAAGAGAGTGTGCTTAAGAACTCTGGACACCTCTAACTGGGGACTTTAGCAAAGCTGAGTCACAATCTGAAAAGGTTCACCCAGTCATGTGTCTATGGCATTTATGTATCCGGTGGTAATACTGGAAGACAAAGTGCTTAGGGCCACGGCCAAGACTCATAAAAGTAGCTGTGTTCAAGAATCAACAAACTTAACTAGGAGAATCAATAACACTATCTGAAATTCTAAGTTCCTAGAGATGCCAATCATTCTAAACATCAAAGGATAAAGTGAGATGCCAAAACTGTTCAGAAGCAAAAAGCTACAAGTCCCGCTCATCTAATTAGAATTAATATTCATTGATATTATGAGCTTTATAGTATATTCTCTTCTTTTTATCCTAATTGATTCTCAGTTACTTGGGGACAAGCAACAATTTAAGTTTGGTGTTGTGATGAGCGGATAATTTATACGCTTTTTGGCATTGTTTTTAGTATGTTTTAGTTAGTTTTTATTATATTTTTATTAGTTTTTAGTTAAAATTCACTTTTCTGGGCTTTGCTATGAGTTTGTGTATTTTTCTGTGATTTCAGGTATTTTCTGGCTGAAATTGAGGGACCTGAGCTAAAATCTGATTTAGAGGCTGAAAATGACTGCAGATGCTGTTGGATTCTAACCTCCCTGCACTCGAAGTGGATTTGGGCCATCAAATCTCGGGCAAAGTATAGACTATTATATATTGCTGGAAAGCCCAGGATGTCTACTTTCCAACACATTTGAGAGCGCCCCAATTGGGCTTTTGTAGCTTCAGAAAATCCACTTCGAGTGCAGGGAGGTCGGAATCTAATAGCATCTGCAGTCCTTTTCAGCCTCTAAATCAGATTTTTGCTCAGGTCCCTCAATTTCAGCCAGAAAATACCTGAAATCACAGAAAAACACACAAACTCATAGCAAAGCCCAGAAAAGTGAATTTTAACTAAAAACTAATAAAAATATAATAAAAACTAACTAAAACATACTAAAAATATACTAAAAACAATGCCAAAAAGCGTATAAATTATCCGCTCATTACAACACCAAACTTAAATTGTTGCTTGTCCCTAAGCAACTGAAAATCAAATAAGATAAAAAGAAGAGAATATACTATAGACTCCAAAATATCAATGAAACTTAGCTCCAATTAGATGAGCGGGACAAATAACTTTTTGCCTCTGAACAGTTTTGGCATCTCACTTTATCCTTTGCAGTTTAGAATGATTGGCATCTATGGGGACTCAGAATTTAGATAGTGTTATTGATTCTCCTAGTTAAGTATGATGATTCTTGAACACAGCTACTTTATGAGTCTTGGCTGTGGCCCAAAGCACTCTGTCTTCCAGTATTACCACCGGATACATACATGCCACAGTCACATAACTGGGTAAACCTTTTCAGATTGTGACTCAACTTTGCTAGAGTCCCCAATTAGAGGTGTCCAGGGTTCTTAAGCACACTCTTTTTGCCTTGAATCACTTTATTTATTTATTTATTTATTTATTTTATTATTATTATTTTTTTTAATTCACTGCTTTTTCTTGCTTCAAGAATCAATCTGATAATTTTTTCAGATCCTCAATAACATTTTTCCTTTTCCATCGTTCTTTCAAGAGCCAACAAGTTTAACATTCTTTAATCAACAAATTCAAAAGACATATGCACTGTTCAAGCATTCATTCAGAAAATAGAAAGTATTGTCACCACATCAAAATAATTCAACTAGTTTCAGAGATGAATTCAAAATTCTATACTTCTTGTTCTTTTGGGATTAAAGCATTTTTCATTTAAGAGAGGTGATAGATTCATAGGACACTCATAGCTTTAAGACATGAACCTTAAATTTTATTAATCATGAAATAAGAACAAGACTCAAAGATAATTATAAGAGAAGACTAATAATAATAGAAAATGGAAAATTAAAAACAAAAATTTAAATGACTCTAAAATTGATTCCTAATGATAGAGGTTATCACAGAGTTAGGACTCAACAACCTTGATTTTGAGAAGTGGATGCTCCCTCAACTTGTGGGGTGTTTGACCCTTCAAGGGAGAGCTTCTGGCGCTTCAGCTCCTGTAGCTCACTCCCCTGCTTCTCTTGTTCCTTCAGCAGTTTGCAGAGCATGCAGTTTTGATTCTGCTGTTCTTCCTTAATTTGTTCCATAGCTTCTTGCAGCTTGGCAACAGATGCTTCTAGGCGGGCCCAGTAGTCAAATTCAGGAAGTTCACGGAGGAATTCATGCGCCCTCCTTTTGATAGAGTTATCTTGCAATTGTCCTTCCATTGACTTCCTGGTGATTGGATGTTCAATTAGAATGAATTCATCTACTTCCATCCTCACCCCAGCATCTTTACATGGTAAAGAGATTAAGCTTGGGTAAGCCAGTTTGGCTTCAGTAGAGTGATGAGCGGATAATTTGTACGCTTTTTGGCATTGTTTTTAGTATGTTTTTAGTATATTTAGTTGAGTTTTTAGTATATTTTTATTAGTTTTTAGTTAAAATTCACTTTTCTGGACTTTACTATGAGTTTGTGTGTTTTTCTGTGATTTCAGGTATTTTCTGGCTGAAATTGAGGGACCTGAGCAAAAATCTGATCCAGAGACTGAAAAGGACTGCAGATGCTGTTGGATTCTGACCTCCCTGCACTCGAAGTGGATTTTCTGGAGCTACAGAAGCTCAATTGGCGCGCTCTCAACGGCGTTGGAAAGTAGACATCCTGGGCTTTCCAGCAATATATGATAGTTCATACTTTGCCCAAGATTTGATGGCCCAAACCGGCGTTCAAAGTCACCTTCAGATTTCCCAGCGTTAAACGCCGGAACTGGCACCAAAATGGGAGTTAAACGCCCAAACTGGCACAAAAGCTGGCGTTTAACTCCAAGAAGAGTCTCTACACGAAAATGCTTCATTGTTCAGCCCAAGCACACACCAAGTGGGCCCGGAAGTGGATTTTTATGTCATTTACTCATCTCTGTACACCCTAGGTTACTAGTTTTCTATATATAGGACCTTTTACTATTGTATTTTCATCTTCTGATCTTTGGAATCTTTTGATCTTTAGATCTTTTGATCACTTTGGGAGGCTGGCCATTTGGCCATGCCTAGACCTTGTTCTTATGTATTTTCAACGGTGGAGTTTCTACACACCATAGATTAAGGTGTGGAGCTCTGCTGTACCTCGAGTATTAATGCAATTACTATTGTTCTTCTATTCAATTCCGCTTGTTCTTATTCTAAGATATTCATTCGCACTCAAGAACTTGATGAATGTGATGATTATGTGACGCTCATCATCATTCTCACTTATGAACAAAGTGACTGACAACCACTTTTGTTCTACAAGCAAACGAGGCTCTAATGTTTATCTCTTGGATTCCTGATACACGATGCATGGTTGATCGCCTGACAACCGAGCGCTCGCCTGACAACGAGCCAGCCATTCCGTGAGATCAGAGTCTTCGTGGTATAGGCAAGACTGATGGCGGCATTCAAGAGAATCCGGAAGGTCTAACCTTGTCTGTGGTATTCTGAGTAGGATTCAATGATTGAATGACTGTGACGTGCTTCAAACTCCTGAGGGCGGGGCGTTAGTGACAGACGCAAAAGAATCACTGGATTCTATTCCGGCCTGATCGAGAACCGACAGATGGATAGCCGTGCCGTGACAGGGTGCGTTGAACATTTCCACTGAGAGGATGGGAGGTAGCCACTGACAACGGTGAAACCCTTGCATAAGCTTGCCATGGAAAGGAGTAAGAAGGATTGGATGAAGACAGTAGGAAAGCAGAGAGACGGAAGGGACAAAGCATCTCCATTCGCTTATCTGAAATTCTCACCAATGGAATACATAAGTATCTCTATCTTTATCTTTATGTTTTGTTCATCATCTATATCCATTTGAGTCTGCCTGACTAAGATTTACAAGGTGACCATAGCTTGCTTCATACCAACAATCTCCGTGGGATCGACCCTTACTCGCGTAAGGTTTATTACTTGGACGACCCAGTGCACTTGCTGGTTAGTTGTGCGGAGTTGTGATAGAGAGTTGAGATTGCAATGAGCGTACCATGTTGATGGCGCCATTGATGATCACAATTTCGTGCACCATAGAGTTCTTGTTTGCAATTGTGTAAATCTCACAAGCAATCAGATGATGAATCTCCACTTCTTTTCCCAGCATAATGCAATGAATCATCACTGCTCTCTTGATAGTGACCTCAGAACGGTTACTAGTGGGCAAAATAGAATGCCCAATGAAGTCTAGCCAGCCTCTTGCAACTGGTTTGAGATCTCCCCTCTTGAGTTGGTTTGGGACACCTTTTGAATTGGTCATCCACTTAGTTCTAGGGAGGCATATGGCCTCTAGAACTTGATCCAACCCCTTATCTACTCTCACCATTCTCCTATTAAAGGATTCAGGATCATCTTGTAGTTGAGGCAATTTGAAGACCTCTCTTATTTTGTCCAGATGGAAGTAAATAATTCTCCCTCTGACCATCGTTCTGTAGGTATGAAAAGCAGTTCCAGTCATTCTCTGCTTATCTGTCAGCCACAGATTTGAGTAGAATTCCTGAACCATGTTTCTTCCAACCTTTGTCTCAGGGTTGGTTAGAACTTCCCATCCTTTGTTTCGAATTTGCTCTTGGATCTCCGGATATTCATCTTCTTTCAGATCGAATCTGACTTCCGGGATCACTGACCTCTGACCCATTATTGTGTGGTAATGGTCTGCATGTTCTTTGGTTAAGAACTTCTCTTGATTCCAAAGATTCTTTGGATTATTCTCTTTCTTGCCTTTTGAATTGGTTTGTTTTCCCTTATGAGCCATGATCTTGATAAATCTTGGCTTAGTGATCACGGAAAAACACACCAAACTTAGAGGTTTGCTTGTCCTCAAGAAAAAGAAAGGAAAGAGGAGAGAGAGGAGGAGAGCAAATTCGAATGGTGGGGAGAGGGGGATGGCAGAATGTGTATTTATAAGGGAGGGGGAGAGATTTCAAAATTTTGAAGGAGATTTTAAGAAGAAATGGAAAGAATTTGAGAAGATATTTGATTTTTTTTTGAAGAAGATTTGGAAGGGATTTGAAAGAGATTTGAAGAGTGATTTAGATAAGTGTTTAATTTTTGAAATTTGAAGGTGAATGATGAAAGTTTGTAATGTATTTATTGGGAAAAAGATGGATCAAAATAAGAAAGTTTGAAAAAAATTTGAAGTGGAAAACAAAATCTCTGTCCCCTACCTTTCTGGCATTAAACGCACAAAATGGTATCCATTCTGGCGTTTAACGCCCAATTGGTGACCATTATGGGCGTTTAACGCCCAGCCAGGTGCCCTGGCTGGCGTTAAACGCCAGAAACCCCTTTATCACTGGGCGTTTTGCTGAACGCCCAGGATGCTGCATTTCTGGCGTTAAACGCCCAGAATGGTGCCCATTCTGGCGTTTAACGCCCAAAATGGTGCCTTTACTGGCGTTAAACGCCCAGAATGGTATCTATTCTGGCGTTTAACGCCCAGAGTGCCCTTTACTGGCATTTTCTTGCCAGCAAGCTCCTTTTCTCTGCTTTTTTCACTGAATCCTTCTGTAACTCTGTAAATTCCTTCAATTTTGCTGATCAACCTTGAAGAATATACATCAAACTTTTACTAAGTAAAACAAATGACCTGTTAAAGACTGGGTTGCCTCCCAGCAAGCGCTTCTTTATTGTCTTTAGCTGGACCTTTACTGAGACTCATTCAAGCCTCAGTTTTGAGCATTCCTGCTCAAAATTGCTTTCAAGATAATGTTTGACCCTCTGTCCATTAACAATGAACTTTTTGTCAGAATCACTATCCTGAAGCTCAACATATCCATATGGTGACACTCCTGTAATCACATACGGACCCCTCCACCAGGATTTAAGTTTTCCTGGGAATAGTCTGAGCCTAGAGTTGAAGAGCAGAACTTTTTGTCCTGGCTCAAAGACTCTGGATGACAACTTCTTGTCATGCCACTTCTTTGCTTTTTCCTTATAAATTTTTGCATTTTCAAAGGCACTGAGTCTGAACTCCTCTAGCTCATTTAGCTGGAGCAATCTTTTTTCACCGGCTAACTTAGCATCCATGTTTAGGAATCTGGTTGCCCAGTAGGCTTTATGTTCCAGTTCCACGGGCAGATGACAGGCCTTCCCATACACAAGTTGGTATGGAGAGGTTCCTATAGGAGTCTTGAATGCTGTTCTGTATGCCCACAGAGCATCATCCAAGCTCTTTGCCCAATCCTTTCTATGGGCAATAACAGTTCGTTCCAGGATTCTTTTTCGCTCTCTATTAGAGACTTAAGCTTGCCCATTTGTCTGTCGATGATACGGAGTTGCTATTTTGTGGCTAATTCCATATCGGACCATAGCAGAGTACAGCTGTTTATTGCAGAAGTGAGTGCCCCCATCACTGATTAGTACGCTGGGAACACCAAACCTGCTGAAGATGTGTTTCTGGAGGAATTTCAGCACGGTTTTAGTATCATTACTGGGTGTGGCAATTGCTTCTACCTATTTAGATACAAAGTCCACCGCCACCAGAATGTAAGTGTTGGAGTATGATGGTGGGAATGGACCCATGAAGTCAATACCCCATACATCAAACAATTCAATCTCTAAGATCCCTTGTTGAGGCATGGCGTACCCATGAGGCAAGTTACCAGCTCTTTGGCAACTGTCACAGTTACGCACAAACTCTCAGGCATCTCTATAGAGAGTAGGCCAGTAGAAGCCACATTGGAGGACCTTAGTGGCTGTTCGCTCACTTCCGAAATGTCCCCCATACTATGATCTATGGCAATGCCATAGGATCTTTTGTGCTTCTTCTCTAGGTACACATCTGCGGATCATTCCGTCTGCACATCTCTTAAAGAGATATGGCTCATCCCATAGGTAGTACTTGGCATCAGAAATCAACTTTTTTCTTTGCACCTGCTATACTCCTGGGGTATGAACCTCACAGCTTTATAATTTGCAATGTCTGCAAACCATGGTGCTTCCTGAATGGCAAAGAGTTGCTCATCTGGAAAGGTCTCAGAGATCTCAGTAGAAGGGAGGGACGCCCCAGCTACTAGTTCTATTCGGGACAGATGATCAGCTACCTGGTTCTCTGTCCCTTTTCTGTCTCTTATTTCTATGTCAAACTCTTGCAGAAGCAACACCCACCTTATGAGCCTGGGTTTTGAATCCTGCTTTGTGAGTAAGTATTTAAGAGCAGCATGGTCAGTGTACACAATCACTTTTGACCCTACTAAAAAGGATCTAAACTTGTCAATGGCATAAACCACTGCAAGTAACTCTTTCTCTGTGGTTGTGTAATTCTTCTGTGCGTCATTTAGAACACGGCTAGCATAATAAATGACGTGCAGAAGCTTGTTATGCCTCTGTCCCAACACTGCACCAATGGCATGGTCACTGGCATCACACATTAGTTCAAATGGTAATGTCCAATCTGGTGCAGAGATGACTGGTGCTGTGACCAGCTTGGCTTTCAGGGTCTCAAACGCCTGCAGACACTCTGTGTCAAACACAAATGGCGTGTCAGCAGCTAGCAGGTTGCTTAGAGGTTTTGCAATTTTTGAAAAGTCCTTTATGAACCTTCTGTAAAATCTTGCATGCCCTAGAAAGCTTCTGATTGCCTTAACATTGGTAGGTGGTGGTAATTTTTCAATTACTTCTATCTTTGCTTGATCCACCTCTATTCCCTTGCCTGAAATTTTTTGCCCAAGGACAATTCCTTCAATCACCATAAAGTGACATTTCTCCCAGTTTAAGACCAGGTTAGTCTCTTGGCACCTTTTCAGGACAAGTGCTAGATGATTAAGACAAGAGCTGAATGAGTCTCCATATACTGAGAAGTCATCCATGAAGACTTCCAGGAACTTCTCTACCATATCAGAGAAGATGGATAGTGATGAGCGGATAATTTATACGCTTTTTGGCATTGTTTTTAGTATGTTTCTAGTAGGATTTAGTTAGTTTTTAGTATATTTTTATTAGTTTTTAGTTAAAATTCACTTTTCTGGACTTTACTATGAGTTTGTGTGTTTTTCTATTATTTCAGGTATTTTCTGGCTGAAATTGAGGGACCTGAGCAAAAATCTGATTCAGAGACTTAAAAGGACTGCAGATGCTGTTGGATTCTGACTTCCCTGCACTCGAAGTGGATTTTCTTGAGCTACAGAAGCCCAATTGGCTCGCTCTCAACGGCGTTGGAAAGTAGACATCCTGGGCTTTCCAGCAATGTATAATAGTTCATACTTTGCCCGAGATTTGATGGCCCAAACTGGCGTTCCAAATCAGCTCAAAACTGCTCGGCGTTAAACGCCGAAACTGGCACAAGAATGGGAGTTAAACGCCCAAACTGGCACAAAAGCTGGCGTTTAACTCCAAGAGAAGTCTCTGCACGAAAATGCTTCAATGCTCAGCCCAAGCACACACCAAGTGGGCCCGGAAGTGGATTTTTATGTCATTTACTCATTTCTGTAAACCCTAGGCTACTAGTTCTCTACATATAGGACCTTTTGCTATTGTATTTTCATCTTTAGATCTTTGAATCTTTGGATCCTTGATCATATGGAGTCTTTTGATCATGTTTTGGGGGCTGGCCATTCGGCCATGCCTAGACCTTATTCTTATGTATTTTCAACGGTGGAGTTTCTACACACCATAGATTAAGGTGTGGAGCTCTGCTGTACCTCGAGTATTAATACAATTACTATTGTTCTTCTATTAAATTCAGCTTGTTCTTATTACAAGATATTCATTCACACTCAAGAACTTGATGAATGTGATGATTATGTGACGCTCATCATCATTCTCACTTATGAACGCGTGCCTGACAACCACTCCCGTTCTACAAGCAAACAAGGCTTGAATGTTTATCTCTTGGATTCCTTAATCGGAATCTTCGTGGTATAAGCTAGAATTGATGGCGGCATTCAAGAGAATCCGGAAGGCCTAAACCTTGTCTGTGGTATTCTGAGTAGGATTCAATGATTGAATGACTGTGACGAGCTTCAAACTCCTGAAGGCTGGGCGTTAGTGACAGACGCAAAAGAATCAATGGATTCTACTCCAACCTGATTGAGAACCGACAGATGATTAGCCGTGCCGTGACAGGGTGCATTGAACATTTTCACTGAGAGGACAAGACTGTAGCCACTAACAACGGTGATGCCTAACATACAGCTTGCCATGGAAAGGAGTAAGAAGGATTGGATGAAGACAGTAGGAAAGCAGAGAGACGGTAGGGACAAAGCATCTCCATTCGCTTATCTGAAGTTCTCACCAATGAATTACATAAGTATCTCTATCTTTATGCTTTATTCATATATCATTCATAACCATTTGAATCTGCCTGACTAAGATTTACAAGGTGACCATAGCTTGCTTCATACCAATAATCTCCGTGGGATCGACCCTTACTCGCGTAAGGTTTATTACTTGGACGACCCAGTGCACTTGCTGGTTAGTTGTGCGAAGTTGTGAGATTATGTTTAGACCATGGTATTGAGCACCAAGTTTTTGGAATCATTACTGGGGACTGTTTGAGTTGTGAAAAGAATGAATCACAATTTCGTGCACCAGATAGCATGCATCTCTGAAAAGTTGCAGGTGCATTACACAGACCAAAAGGCATTCTTCTGTAGGCGAACACGCCAGAAGGGCAAGTGAATGCTGTTTTCTCTTGGTCCTGAGGATCTACTGCAATTTGGTTGTAACCTGAATAGCCATCCAAAAAGTAGTAATAATCATGACCAGCTAGTCTTTCTAGCATCTGGTCTATGAATGGTAAAGGAAAATGATCCTTTCTGGTGGCTGTATTGAGCCTTCTGTAGTCAATACACATACGCCACCCTGTAACTGTTCTTGTAGGAACCAGTTCATTCTTTTCATTATGAACCACTGTCATGCCTCCCTTCTTGGGGACAACTTGGACAGGGCTTACCCAGGGGCTATCAAAAATAGGATAAATAATCCCAGTCTCTAGTAATTTAGTGACCTCTTTCTGCACCACCTCCTTCATGGCTGGATTTAGCCGCCTTTGTGGTTGAACCACTGGTTTGGCATTATCCTCCAATAGGATCTTGTGCATGCATCTTGCTAGGCAAATGCCCTTAAGATCACTTATGGACCATCCAAGAGCTGTCTTGTGTGTCCTTAGCACTTGAATTATTGCTTCCTCTTCCTGTGAATTTAAAGCAAAGCTTATGATCACTGGAAAAGTGTCACCCTCTCCCAGAAATGCATACTTCAGGGATGGTGGTAGTGGTTTGAGCTCAGGTTTGGAAGGCTTATCCTCTTCCTGAGGAATTTTCAAAAATTCTTTTATTTCCTCTGGTTCCTCCTGATCAGGCTGAACATCCTTGAAGATGTCCTCTAGCTCTGATTCTAGACTTTCAGTCATATTGATCTCTTCCACCAAAGAGTCAATAATATCAGCGCTCATGCAGTCATTTGATGTGTCTGGATGCTGCATAGCTTTGACAGCATTCAACTTGAACTCATCCTCATTGACTCTCAGGGTTACTTCCCCTTTTTGTACATCAATAAGAGTTCGTCCAGTTGCTAGGAAAGGTCTTCCTAGGATGAGAGTTGCACTCTTGTGCTCCTCCATTTCCAACACCACAAGTCAATTGGAAAGGCGAATGGCCCAACCTTGACAATCATGTCCTCAATTATGCCTAATGGATATTTAATGGAGCCATCAGCAAGTTGGAGACATATCCGGGTTGGTTTGACTTCTTCAGTCAACCCAAGCTTTCTGATAGTGGATGCAGGTATTAGATTGATACTTGCTCCAAGGTCACATAGGGCTATCTTGGTACAAGCACCTTCTAATGTGCATGGTATCATAAAGCTTCCTGGATCTTGAAGCTTCTCTGGTAAACTTTTCAGAATGACTGCACTGCATTCTTCAGTTAGAAACACTTTTTCAGTTTCTCTCCAATCCTTCTTATGACTTAAGATCTCTTTCATGAACTTAGCATAAGAAGGTATTTGCTCAAGTGCCTCTGCAAACGGAATCTTTATTTCAAGAGTCCTTAGATAGTCTGCAAAGCGGGCAAATTGTTTATCCTGTTCCGCTTGGCGGAGTTTCTGAGGATAAGGCATCTTGGCTTTATATTCTTCAACCTTAGTTGCTGCAGGTTTATTCCCTACAGAGGTGGTTGGAGAAGCCTTTTTAGAGGGGTTACTATCAGCACTCTCAGGTGTCTGATTCCTTATTGGCGTTTGAACGCCAGGACTGGGTGAGGAATGGGCGTTTAACGCCAACTTTTCCCCCTTTTCTGGCATTTGAACGCCAGAACTGAGCAAGGAATGGGCGTTTAACGCCAACTTTTCCCCCCTTTCTGGCGTTTGAACGCCAGGAGTATTCCTCTCTGGGCTCTTACTGTCCTTAGAGGGATTTTGGGCAGTGGTTTGGTTATCCTCTGTCAGTTGTTCCTTTCTTGGCTTTTTGCCACTTTCAGCAGTGTTATTCAATATCTTCCCACTCCTCAGTTGAACTACTTGTCATTCTTCTGTTATCTGTTTAGATAACTGCTATTTTGTCTAATTCAACTGTGATTCTATGTTTTTGTTAGCAATTTTAGTTTCTTGGAGTATCTCTTTAAATTCTGCTAACTATTTTGTCATCAGGAGTAATTGCTGATTAAGCTCAATAATCTGTTCTTGAGGATTAGGATCAGTAGCTATTGCCATAACTTCTTCTTTTGTAGAGGACTCATTGCTTGAGTATAGATGTTGATTTCTAGCAACCGTATCTATGAGCTCTTGAGCCTTTTCAATTGTCTTCCTCATATGTATAGATCTACCAGCTGAGTGGTCTAGAGACATCTGAGCTTTTTCTGTAAGCCCATAGTAGAAGATGTCTAACTGTACCCACTCTGAAAATATTTCAGAGGGGCATTTCCTTAGCATACCTCTGTACCTCTCCCAGGCATTATAAAGGGATTCATGATGCTCTTGTTTAAAGCCTTGGATGTCCAGTCTCAGCTGTGTCATCCTTTTTGGAGGGTAAAATTGATTCAGGAATTTGTCTGATAACTGTCTCCATGTTTTTATACTTGCTGTGGGTTGGTTATTCAACCACCTCTTAGCTTGATCTTTTACAGCAAATGGAAACAGTAATAATCTATAGACATCCTGATCCACCTCTTTATCACGTACTGTGTCAGCAATTTATAAGAATTGTGTCAGAAACTCAGTAGGTTCTTCCTGTGGAAGACCGGAATACTGGCAATTTTGCTGCACCATGATAATGAGTTGAGGATTTAGCTCAAAGCTGCTTGCTTTAATGGGAGGTATACAGATGCTACTCCCATATACAGTTGTAATGGGGTTAGCATATGACCCTAGAGTCTTTCTAGACTGCTCAATTCCACTTAGGTCCATGATGGAGAAAGGGAATATGATATGGATTCACAAGTAAAGTATAAATTTTTTTTTAGGAATGACCGAAAATAAAAAATAAAATAGAAAATAAAATAAAATAAAATTTCGAAAACTAAAAGAAAATAAAATCAAAGCAAATTGAAAACTAGATTAATTAATTAAAAAGATTTTGGAATTAGCAATTAAAAAGATAAGATTGAAAATTATTTTGAAAAAGATATGATTGAAAAGATATGATTTTGAAAATTAATGCAAAATTTCGAAGATTTAAAGGAAAATACAAAGAAGACACCACAAACTTAGAAATTTTTAGAAAATCACACACAAATTTTCGAAAACCTAAAGGAAAACACAAAGAAGACACCAAACTTAGAATTTTTAAAGATCAAGAAAGGACTAAGAACATGCAAAGTCGAAAAATTAAAAGAAAACAAAAAGCATGCAATTGACACCAAATTTAAAATATGAAACTAAACTCAAATAAAAGACTCTAAATCAACAAAAATAAAACAGTCCTAATCTAAGCAACAAGATAAACCGTCAGTTGTCCAAACTCAAACAATCCCCGGCAACGGCGCCAAAAACTTGGTGCACGAAATTGCAATCACACTTTTGCAATCCCGCACAACTAACCAGCAAGTGCACTGGGTCGTCCAAGTAATACCTTACGTGAGTAAGGATTGATCCCACGGAGATTGTCGGCTTGAAGCAAGCTATGGTTACCTTGTAACTCTTAGTCAGGATATCAATAATTCTCAGGTTTAATTGTGAAAAGTAGAAGAACATGAAGTAAATACTTGTTTTGCAGTAATGGAGAACAGGTTGAGGTTTTGGAGATGCTCTATCTTCTGAATCTCTGCTTTCCTACTGTCTTCTTCTTCAAGCACGCAAGGCTCCTTCCATGTCAAGCTGTATGCAGGGTTTCACCGTTGTCAATGGCTACCTCCCATCCTCTCAGTGAAAATGTTCAACGCGCTCTGTCACTGCACGGCTATTCATCTGTCGGTTCTCGATCATGTCGGAATAGAATCCAGTGATTCTTTTGCGTCTGTCACTAACGCCCCACAATCGCGAGTTTGAAGCTCGTCACAGTCATTCAATCCCTGAATCCTACTTAGAATACCACAGACAAAGTTTAGACCTTCCGGATTCTCAAGAATGGCTGCCAATATATTCTAGCTTATACCACGAAGATTCTGGTTAAAGAATCCAAGAGATATCCACTCAATCTAAAGTAGAACGGAGGTGGTTGTCAGGCACACATTCATAGGTGAGAATGATGATGAGTGTCACGGATCATCACATTCATCAAGTTGAGGAACAAGCGATATCTTTGAATGGAAGCAAGCGTAATTGAATGAAAAACAGTAGTAATTGCATTAATTCATCAAGACACAGCAGAGCTCCTCACCCCCAACCATGGGGTTTAGAGACTCATGCCGTAGAAGGTACAGTATGAAACGTGTAAAGTGTCATGAGGTAAAGATACAATGTCAAAAGGTCCTATTAATAGTGAACTAGTAACCTAGAATATACAGAAATGAGTAAATGACATAAAAATCCACTTCCGGGGTCCACTTGGTGTGTGCTTGGGCTGAACATTGAAGCTTTCATGTGTAGAGACTTTTCCTGGAGTTAAATGCCAGCTTTTGTGCCAGTTTGGGCGTTTAACTCCAATTTTTGTGCCAGTTCCGGCGTTAAACGCCGGAAATTCTAAAGCTGACTTGCAACGCCGGTTTGGGCCATCAAATCTCGAGCAAAGTATAGACTATTATACATTGCTGGAAAGCCCAGGATGTCTACTTTCCAACGCAATTAAGATCGCGCCAATTGGGCTTCTGTAGCTCCAGAAAATCCACTTCGAGTGCAGGGAGGTCAGAATCCAACAGCATCTGCAGTCCTTTTCAACCTCTAAATCAAATTTTTGCTCAGGTCCCTCAATTTCAGCCAGAAAATACCTGAAATCATAGAAAAACACACAAACACATAGTAAAGCCCAGAAAAGTAAATTTTAACTAAAAACTAATAAAAATATAATAAAAACTAACTAAAACATACTAAAAATATATTAAAAACAATGCCAAAAAGCGTATAAATTATCCGCTCATCACATCTTCATACGCCTATCTGAAATTCCCATCAATGATTTACATAAGTATTTCTATCTTTATTTTTTGTTTATTTATTATTATTATTCGAAAACTCCATAACCAATTATTATCCGCCTAACTGAGATTTTTAAGGTGACCATAGCTTGCTTCATACCAACAATCTCCATGGGATCGACCCTTACTCACGTAAGGTTTATTACTTGGACGACCCAGTGCACTTGCTGATTAGTTGTGCGAAGTTGTGAAGAAAGTGCTGAGTTATAAACGCGCATACCAAGTTGAATGCCATTATTAGAGATCACAATTTCGTGCACCACTGACCATTTGAGTTTCGCTTGCAATTTTTGTTTAATATGGTTCTTTCTTTTGCAACAATTGGCACATTCAACTTGTGTACCTCTTTTTCACTCAAATTGATTTCTAACTTGTCTTAGTTACACAAGGTGTTCTTTCATTATGTCAATGCCGATTATTGCAAACCTAGTGACCGTGCCATTGATTGATGACTCGCTTTTAATTAATTGCTATCTTTGTAATTTCATATTTTATCATGAATGACTGCATTTGTCCTCATGATTGTGAGCATGCTTGCTTTCTATACTTTATACGCTCCTCTTGATTGAGACTGTCATGCCCCTAATCTTTGAACTAGTTTTTCTAACTTTTAACTTGCCTAACATACTGATTTTTCCTTTTTTGTTTTAACTAACTCTTTACCAATTCTTTTTGGGTATGATACTCATTGAGCTTAATGAACAAGCATGATGTGATTATTGTTTGCATTCTTGGTTTGTGATTTGATTTTCTTTCCTACCTTCTGCTTACTTGCATCCCAAGAATCCTCTTTTCTTAACTCACTCCATGAACATGTCATGTTTGCTTGCTACTCCTCTACTTGGCTAAGTGCTTATATATCATATTTTTTTTCAGAATGTCAGATAGAGGAAAAGCCAAGGCTATTACCTCTAGGAAGAGGAAAGCACTTCAAGCCTTGGACTCTCTCTCCTTATGCCAACTATGCCAAGAACCCACTTAATGAACTGGATAAGGAGAATCAGCAGCTACCGCCCACTGACTCAGCCAAGTTCCTTAATCTGTATTGTGAGCTTCGCTTTCCCACCTATAGGAAAATGAATCTGAATATTGAGAAGAAGTTGGTCCTTCCAGAAGACCTGAGAGGCCCCATTGAGGCTCGTATTCAGGGATTGAGCCTAGGCTTTCTTGATAGGGAGGTGGGAAGGATAAACACTTCATGGGTCAAGGAGTTTTACTGCAACTTCTTTCGAGCAACTCTTGATTCAGTCTTTCTACGAGGCAGGCAGGTTTTAGTTACTGAGGCTGCCATTGAGGATGCATTGCATTGCCCACCTAAGACTGGTGAGACATGTGCCTATCAGCAAGCAGAGATAGCGATTAATGCTACGACTTTTGACTATGAGGCACTGAAGTACGTTATTGCCACCCTGGACACCCCTTGGGTGATGGATGCTAACAACAAGAGGCCCAAGGAGATGTTATTTGCTTATCTTTCTAGAGTAGCTAAGACTTGGCAACAGATATTTGCCCATTATGTCATGTCCACTGATGAGCGGATAATTTATACGCTTTTTGGCATTATTTTTAGGTAGTTTTTAGTATGTTTTAGTTACTTTTTATTATATTTTTATTAGTTTTTATGCAAAAATCACATTTATGGACTTTACTATGAGTTTGTGTATATTTTTGTAATTTCAGGTATTTTCTGGCTGAAATTGAGGGACCTGAACAAAAATCTGATTCAGAGGCTGAGAAAGGACTGCAGATGCTGTTGAATTCTGACCTCCCTGCACTCAAATGCGTTTTTCTGGAGCTACAAAAGTCCGATTGGTGCGATCTCAATTGGAATGGAAAGCTAACATTTTGGGCTTTCCAAAAATGTATAATAGTCTATATTTTGTCCGGGATTTGATAGCCCAAACTAGCGTTAAACACCAGCAAGAGACCCTTTTCTGGCGTAAAACACCAAAACTGGCACCAAAACTGGAGTTGAACGCCCAAACTATAACCAAGCTGGCATTTAACTTCAAGAATGGTTAATGCACGTGAAAGCTTCAAAACTCAGCCCAAACACTCACCAAGTGGGCCCCGGAAGTGCATTTCTGCAGTATCTGCACTTATTTACTCATTTTCTGTAAACCTAAGTTACTAGTTTAGTATAAAAACTACTTTTAGAGATTCATTTTGTAACTTATGATATTTTACATCTCATATTGTATCTTCTACAGCATGAGTCTCTAAACCCCATAGGTGGGGGTGAGGAGCTCTGTTGTGTTTCAATGGATTAATGCAATTATTATTGTTTTCTATTCAATCACGCTTGCTTCTGTTCTAAGATACTCACTCGTACTTAAATATGAAGAATGTAATGATCCGTGACAATCATCATCATTCTCAAATTTATGAACATGTGCTTGACAACCACTTCCGTTCTATCCGAGCTCAACGTAGTCATTTGGCGACAGCTTGAGTGCGTATCTCTTGGGTTTTTAATCCACGAGTTTGACTTACATCTCCTGACAATAGATCATTCAAACTCGTGAGATCAGAACCTTCATGGTAGAGGCTAGAACCAATTGGCAGCATTCTTGAGATCCGGAAAGTCTAAACCTTGTCTATGGTATTCCGAGTAGGATCTAGGACGGGATGACTGTGACGAGCTCCAAACTCACGAATGTTGGGCGCAGTGATTGTGTGCAAAAGGATAGAGAGATAATAATCCGACACAAGTGAGAACCGACAGATGATTAGCCGTGTGGTAGCTGTGCCTGGTATTTTTCATCAGAGACGAGAGATCCGACAATTGATTAGCGATACAGAAACCGTACCTGGACCATTTTCACTGAGAGGACAGATGGTAGCCATTGACAACGGTGATCCACCAATATATAGCTTGCCATGGAAGGAAGCCATGCGTGTTTGGAGAAGAAGACAGTAGGAAAGCAGAGATTCAGAAAACAGAACATCTCTGAAACCTCAACCTGTTCTCCATTACTGAATAACAAGTATCATTCATGTCATGTTCTTTTACTTTTGACAAACGAAATCATTTTTATCACTAATCTCCTGACTAAGAGTTACAGGATAACCATAGCTTGCTTCAAGCCGGCAATCTCCGTGGGATCGACCCTTACTCACGTAAGGAATTATTACTTGGACGACCCAATGCACTTGCTGGTTAGTTGTACCGGAGTTGTGAAAAGTGTGATCACAATTCTGTGCACCAAGTTTTTGCTGTCATTGCCGGGGATTGTTCGAGTTTGGACAACTGACGGTTCATCTTGTTGCTTAGATTAGGAAAAATTTATCTTTTTTTAGTTTAGAGTCACTAAATTTGAGTCTTTTATTTTCTTTTCAAAAATCTTATTTTTCTTTATTAATCTTTAATTTTTCTTTGAGTCTTTTATTATTGTTTTTGTTAAAATTTTCAAATTCTTATTTTCTTTTTCTAGATTTTTTTGAAAATTTTTAATAAATAGATAAAAACCAATAAACTAATAATTGAGTCTTCTGTTTGAGTTTAGTTTCATGTTTTAAGTTTGGTATCAATTGCATGTTTTTATTTTTCTTCAATTTTTTGAATTGCGTGTTTTTGTTTTTCTTCATATTTTTAATGACATGTTCTTAGTTCTTTCTTTATCTTCAAATTGTTCTTGATAATTTTCCTTATTTGATCTTTAAATTTTCTTGTTTGGTGTCTTTTGTTGTTTATCTTATACATTTTCGAATTATTAGTGTCCAAAGTATAAAAATTTTTAAGTTTGGTGTTTTTTTGTGTCCTTATTTCCTTAAAAATTTTCAAAATTTGTTCTTGGTGTTCATCTTGATATTCAAAGTGTTCTTGGTGTTCATCTTGGCATTCAAAGTTTTCTTGTTTGTTTTCTTTGTTTTGATCTAAAAATTTTAAGTTTGGTGTCATTTTATTATTTTTCTCTTTCCTCATTAAATTTAAAAAATATCTTTTTCTTTATTTACTCATCATTTCGAATTTCTTAGGTTGACTTAGTCAAAGTTTTTAAAATTTGGTAGTTTCTTGTTAGTCAAGTCAAAGTTTTAATTTTAAAAATTTATCTTTTTAAATATTTTTCAAAACAAATTCTTTTTCAATTTTCTTTTTATATTTTTCAAAAATCTTTTATAGATTTTTTACAAAATCTTTTTCTTTTTTACAATTTTCGAATACAATTTTCGAATTGCTTGTCCTATTTTATTATTTTGATTGAAAAATTTTAAGTTGGGTGTTGTCTTATTAAGAAAGTTTCAATCTTTAAAATTTTAAAATCATATATTTTTCAAATCTTTTCTTTTATATATTTTCTTACAAGTATTAATTTTCAAATATCTTTAATTTTAAGACATATCTTTTTCAAAACTTCCTAACCACTTTCTCTCTCCTCATTTTTTCGAAAATCCACAAAAAAAAATTCAAATCTTTTTAATTAATTAATTAATTTAGTTTTCTAATTTCTTTTATTTCTTTTTCTTTTTTTAATTTTCGAAACTTGCATCAATTTTTTTTTATTTACTTTATTTTAATTTCTTTAACTTCAAAAAAAAAGAGAATTTTTTTACAATCTACATCATCTCCCTTTTTCCATCATGGACCTAAGTGAAAATGAACAGTCCAAAAGGACTCTAGGATCATATGCTAACCCTACTACTGTTTCATATGGGAGTAGTATCTGTATACCCTCCATCAGAGCTAGCAACTTTGAGCTGAAATCTCAGCTCATTATCACAGTGCAGCAAAATTGCCAATATTCCGGTCTTCCACAAGAATAACCTACTGAGTTTTTGGTACAGTTCTTACAAATTGCTGACACAGTATGTGATAAGGAAGTAGATCAGGATGTCTACAGATTATTATTGTTTCTATTTACTGTAAAAGACCAAGCTAAGAGGTGGTTAAACAACCAACCCAAAGCCAGCATAAGAATATGGAAACAGTTGTCAGACAAATTCCTGAATCAATATTTCTCTCCAAAAAGGATGACACAACTAAGGCTGGACATCCAAGGCTTTAAACAAGAGGATAATGAATCTCTTTATAATGCCTAGGAGAGGTACAGAGAGATGCTAAGGAAATGCCCCTCTGAAATATTTTCAGAGTGGGTGCAGGTAGACATCTTTTACTATGGGATTACAGAAAAGGCCCAGATGTCTCTAGACCACTCAGCTGGTAGATCTATATATATGAGAAAGACAATTGAAGAGGCTCAAGCACTCATTGATACAATTGCCCGAAATTAGCACCTGTACTCAAGTGGTGAGACCTCCAGGAAAGAAGAGGCTGAGGCAGCATCCATTGAACTTAGTCCTCCAGAACAAATTGTTGAACTCAATTAGCAACTATTTTCTATAACAAAATAGTTATCAGAATTTAAAGAGATGCTACAAAAAACCAAAGATGCTAACCAGAATATGAAAAAATAATTGAATTAGACAAGACAACAGTTATCTAAACAGATAACAGAAGAATGCCAAGCTATTTTTTTAAGGAGTGGAAAGACATTGAATGTCTCAACTCAAAGCAGCAGGAAGCTAAGAAAGGAACATCTGATAGAGGATGACCAAACCACTACCTAAAATCCCTCTGAGGATAGTAACAACCTAGAGAAGAATGATTCTGGCATTCAAACGCCAGAAAAGGGTTAGAAGTTGGCGTTGAACGCCCACTGTATGGCCAATTATGGCGTTCAAACGCCTGAAAAGGATGGCAATCTGGCGTTGAACGCCCAAAAAGCACCCAATTCTGGCGTTCAAATACCAATGAGGGATCAGACACCTACAAGTGCTGATAACAACTCCCTTAAGTAAGCATCTCCAACCACTTCTGTAGAAAATAAACCTGCAGAAACAAAGGTTGAAGAATATAAAGCCAAGATGCCTTATCCTCAGAAACCCCGCCAAGCAGAACAGGATAAACAATTTTCCCACCTTGTAGACTGATGAGCGGATAATTTATACGCTTTTTGGCATTGTTTTTAAGTAGTTTTTAGTAACTTTAAGCTACTTTTAGGGATGTTTTCATTAGTTTTTATGTTAAATTCACATTTCTGGACTTTACTATGAGTTTGTGTGTTTTTCTGTGATTTCAGGTAATTTCTGGCTGAAATTGAGGGATTTGAGCAAAACTCTGAAAAAGGCTGACAAAAGGACTGCTGATGCTGTTAGAATCTGACCTCCCTGCACTCAAAATGAATTTTCTGGAGCTACAGAACTCCAATTGGCGCGCTCTCAACGGCGTTGAAAAGTAGACATCCAGAGCTTTCCAGCAATATATAATAGTCCATACTTTATTCGGAAATTGACGACGTAACTTGGCGTTGAACGCCAAGTTCATGCTGCTGTCTGGAGTTAAACGCCAGAAAAACGTCATGATCCGGAGTTGAACGCCCAAAACACGTCATAACTCGGAGTTCAACTCCAAGAGAAGCCTCAACTCGTGGATTGATAAAGCTCAGCCCAAGCATACACCAAGTGGGCCCCGGAAGTGGATTTATGCATCAATTACTTACTCATGTAAACCCTAGGAGCTAGTTTATTATAAATAGGATGATTTACTAATGTATTAGACATCTTTGGTCTCAGTTTTGTTTTATTCTTCATCCTAAGAGGCTATTGATCACATTTTAGGGGGCTGGCCATTCGGCCATGCCTGAACCTTTCACTTATGTATTTTCAACGGTGGAGTTTCTGCACACCATAGATTAAGGGTGTGGAGTTCTGCTGTACCTCAAGTATTAATGCAATTCTATTTTCTTTTATTCAAATCTCTCTTATTCTTATTCCAAGATATTCATTCGTACCCAAGAACATGATGAATGTGATGATTATGTGACGCTCATCATTATTCTCACCTATGAACACACGTGATTGACAACCACCTACGTTCTACATGCAACCGAGCTTGAATGTGTATCTCTTAGATTCCCCAACAGAATCTTCGTGGTATAAGTGGTGCGCGAAATTGTGATCACTACACAACTTTGCACAACTAACCAGCAAGTACACTGGGTCGTCCAAGTAATACCTTACGTGAGTAAGGGTCGATCCCACGGAGATTGTTGGTATGAAGCAAGCTATGGTCACCTTGTAGATCTCAGTCAGGCAGACTCAAATGGGTATAGATGATGAATAAAGCATAAAGATAAAGATAGAGATACTTATGTATATCATTGGTGAGAGCTTCAGATAAGCGTATGAAGATGCCTTCCCTTCCGTCTCTCTGCTTTCCTACTGCCTTCATCCAATCCTTCTTACTCCTTTCCATGGCAAGCTTATGCAAGGGTTTCACCGTTGTCAGTGGCTACCTCCCATCCTCTCAGTGAAAATGTTCTTATGCTCTGTCACAGCATATGGCTAATCAGCTGTCGGTTCTCGGTCAGGCCGGAATAGAATCCAGCGATTCTTTTGCGTCTGTCACTAACGCCCCGCTTGCTAGGAGTTTGAAGCACGTCACAGTCATTCAATCATTGAATCCTACTCAGAATACCACAGACAAGGTTAGACCTTCCGTATTCTCTTGAATGCCGCCATCAGTTCTCGCCTATACCACGAAGATTCCGGTTAAAGAATCCAAGAGATAAACACTAGAGCCTCGTATGCTTGTAGAACAAGAGTGGTTGTTAGTCACTTTGTTCATGAGTGAGAATGATGATGAGTGTCACGGATCATCACATTCATCAAGTTGAAGAACAAGTGATATCTTGGACAAAGAACAAGCGGAATTGAATAGAAGAACAATAGTAATTGCATTAATACTCGAGGTACAGCAGAGCTCCACACCTTAATCTATGGTGTGTAGAAACTCCACCGTTGAAAATACATAAGAACAAGAGTGATCATTGGTTTCGGCCCCAGAGAGGGAACCAGAAGAACCAAGATGAAAATACAATAGTAAAAGGTCCTACTTATAGAGAGCTAGTAGCCTAGGGTGTACAGAGATGAGTAAATGACATAAAAATCCACTTCCGGGCCCACTTGGTGTGTGCTTGGGCTGAGCATTGAAGCATTTTCGTGTAGAGACTCTCCTTGGAGTTAAACGCCAGCTTTTATGCCAGTTTGGGCGTTTAACTCCCATTTTGGTGCCAGTTCCGGCGTTTAACGCTGGGATTTCTGAGGGTGACTTTGAACGCCGGTTTGGGCCATCAAATCTTGGGCAAAGTATGGACTATCATATATTGCTGGAAAGCCCAGGATGTCTACTTTCCAACGCCGTTGAGAGCGCGCCAATTGGGCTTTTGTAGCTCCAGAAAATCCACTTCGAGTGCAGGAAGGTCAGAATCCAACAGCATCTGCAGTCCTTTTCAGTCTCTGAATCAGATTTTTGCTCAGGTCCCTCAATTTCAGCCAGAAAATACCTGAAATCACAGAAAAACACACAAACTCATAGTAAAGTCCAGAAAAGTGAATTTTAACTAAAAACTAATAAAAATATACTAAAAACTCAACTCAAACTACTAAAAACAATGCCAAAAAGCGTATAAATTATCCGCTCATCAATAAGCTAGATAGATGGCGGCATTTATGAGGATCCGGAAAGTCTCACCTTGTCTGTGGTATTCTGAGTAGGATCCTGGGAATCCGGAAAGTCTAACCTTGTTTGTGGTATTCCGAGTAGGATTCCGGTAATGAATGACTGTGACGTGCTTTAGACTCGCAAGTGCTGGGCGTTAGTGACAGACGCAAAAGAATCAAGGGATTCTATTCCAGTAGGTGCGGGAACCAACCAGTGATTAGCCGTGCTGTGACAGAGCGCGTGAGCGTAGTTTTCACTGCGAGGATGGGATGTAGCCTTCGGCCAGTGTGATGCCTCCAGACGATTAGCCATGCGAGTGACAGCCGCAGAGGACCATTTTCCCGAGAGGATTGAAAGTAGCCATCATCGAACGGTGAACCCCTATACACAGCTTGCCATGGAAAGGAGTAAGAAGGATTGAGTTGAAGCAGTAGGAAAGCAGGCGTCCTTGAGCCATACAGTATCTCCATATGCTTATCTGAAATCCCCACCAATGAATCTGCATAAGTATCCCTTTTATTATTTCTTTTTATTATTTGATTTTCTAAATTCCATAATTTTATCTGCCTAACTGAGATTTACAAGGTGACCATAGCTTGCTTCATACCAACAATCTCTGTGGGATCGACCCTTACTCACGTAAGGTTTATTACTTGGACGACCCAGTACCCTTGCTGGTTAGTTGAACGGAGTTGTGTTCACTCGTGCCAATTTCAAATTCCATAATTTTACAATGAGTACAATACAAAGAACATGGATCACAATTTCGTCCACCAAGTTTTTGGCGCCGTTGCCGGGGATTGTTCGAGTATGGACAACTGACGGTTCATCTTGTTGCTCAGATTAGGTAATTTTCTTTTCAAAAATCTTTTTCAAAATTTTTCTTTTATTTTTCGTTTTTCTAAACTTTATTTTCGAAAAAATTAATAAAAATTCAAAAAAATTCATAAAATCATAAAAATAAAAAAATACTTTGTGTTTCTTGTTTGAGTCTTGAGTCAATTTTTAAGTTTGGTGTCAATTGCATGCTTTAAAAAATTTTTCTTGCATTTTTTCGAAAATCCCATGCATTCATAGTGTTCTTCATGATCTTCAAGTTGTTCTTGATAAGTCCTCTTGTTTGATCTTGTTGTTTTCTTGTTTTGTGTTGTTTGTTGTTTTTCATATGCATTTTTCGTTTGTTAGAGTCCATGCATTAAAGATTTCTAAGTTTGGTGTCTTGCATGTTTTCTTTGCATCAAAATTTTTTTCAAAATTGTGTTCTTGATGTTCATCATGATCTTCAAAGTGTTCTTGGTGTTCATCTTGACATTCATAGTGTTCTTGCATGCATCTTGTATTTTGATCCAAAATTTTCATGTTTTGGGTCATTTTTGTGTTTTTCTCTCTCATCATTAAAAATTCAAAAATAAAAAATATATATTTTTTCCTTATTTTTCTCCAAATTTTCGAAAATTTGAGTTGACCAAGTCAAAAATTTTTAAAATTAGTTGTTTCTTATGAGTTAAGTCAAATTTTCAATTTTAAAAATCTTATCTTTTCAAAATCTTTTTCAAAAATCACATCTTTTTTATTTTTTTTATAATTTTCGAAATTTTTTTTAAAATATTTTTCAAAATCTTTTTCTTATCTTTTACATCATATTTTCGAAAATATAATCAATAATTAATGTTTTGATTCAAAAATTTGAAGTTTGTTACTTTCTTGCTAAGAAAGGTTCAATCTTTAAGTTCTAGAATCTTATCTTGTAGTTTCTTGTTAGTGAAGTAAATAATTTCAAATTTTTAAATTAAATCTTTTTTTTATCTCTTATCTTATCTTTTTCAAAAAAATAAAAAAAATTTTTATCTTTTTATCTTATTTTTTTTATTTCAAAATATCTTATCTAAACTTCTTATCTTCTTATCTTTTCAAATTTGATTTCAAATCTTTTTCAATCAACTAACTAACTTGTTGTTTGTTTCTTATCTTTTTCAAAACCACCTAACTACTTTTCCCTCTCTAATTTTCGAAAATATATCACCTCTTTTTCAAAAATTCTTTTTGTTTTAAATTTTAATTTTAATTTTATCTTATCTTTAATTTTCAAAAATTACTAACCCCTTTTTCAAAATTATTTTCGAAAATTCTCCCTCTCTTTTCTTATTTTATTTAATTATTTGTTTACTAACACTTCTCTTCACCTCTCTTCATCCATAAATCCGAATCCATCCTTCTTCATTCTTCTACCCTTTCTTCTTCTACTAACACAAAGGAATCTCTATACTGTGACATAGAGGATTTCTCTTTCTTTTCTTGTTTTCTTCTCTTTCATATGAGCAGGAACAAGGATAAAGGCACTCTTGTTGAAATTGATCCAGAACCTGAAAGGACTCTGAAGAGAAAATTAAGAGAAGTTAAATTACAACAATCCAGAAACAACCTTTCAGAAATTTTCGAACAAGAAAAGGAGATGGCAGCCGAAAATAATAATAATGCAAGGAGAATGCTTGGTGACTTCACAAAGCCCACGTCCAAGTTTGATGGAAGAAGCATCTCCATTTCTGCCATTGGAGCCAACAACTTTGAGCTGAAACCTCAGCTAGTTGCTTTAATGCAACAAAACTGCAAGTTTTATGGACTTCCATCTGAAGATCCTTATCAGTTTTTAACTGAGTTCTTGCAGATCTGTGAGACTGTAAAGACGAATGGAGTTGATCCTGAAGTCTACAGACTCATGCTTTTCCCTTTTGTTGTAAGAGACAGAGCTAGAGTATGGTTAGATTCACAACCCAAGGATAGCCTGGACTCCTGGGATAAGCTGGTCACTGCCTTATTGGATAAATTCTTTCCTCCTCAAAAGCTGAGCAAGCTGAGAGTGGATGTTCAAACCTTCAAACAAAAAAATGGTGAATCCCTCTATGAAGCTTGGGAAAGATACAAGCAGCTGACCAAAAGATGTCCATCTGACATGTTTTCATAATGGACCATATTAGATATATTCTATTATGGTCTATCTAAATTTTCGAAAATGTCATTGGACCATTCTGCAGGTGGATCTATTCACCTGAAGAAAACGCCTGAAGAGGCTCAAGAACTCATTGACATGGTTGCAAATAACCAATTCATGTACACTTCTGAGAGGAATTCCGTGAATAATGGGATACCTCAGAAGAAAGGAGTTCTTGAAATTGATGCTCTGAATGCTATATTGGCTCAGAACAAAGTGTTGACTCAACAGGTCAACATGATCTCTCAAAATCTGAATGGATGGCAACATGCATCCAACAGTACTAGAGAGGCAGCTTCTGAAGAAGTTTATGATCCTGAGAACCCTGCCATGGCAGAGGTTAATTACATGGGTGAACCTTATGGAAACACCTATAACTCATCATGGAGAAATCATCCAAATTTCTCATGGAAGGATCAACAAAAGCCTCAACAAGGCTTTAACAATGGTGGACGCAACAGGCTGGGCAATAGCAAGCCATATCCATCATCTTCTCAGCAACAGACAGAGAATTCTGAACAAAACACTTCTAATTTAGCCAATGTAGTCTCTGATCTGTCAAAGGCCACTTTCAGTTTCATGAGTGAAACAAGATCCTCCATCAGAAATCTGGAGGCACAAGTGGGCCAGCTGAGTAAGAAAGTCATTGAAACTCCTCCCAGTATTCTCCCAAGCAATACAGAAGAGAATCCAAAAGGAGAGTGCAAAGCCATTGACATAGTCAATATGGCCGAATGCACAAGGGAGGAGGAGGACGAAAATCCTAGTGAGAAAGACCTCCTGGGACGTCCCTCAAGCAAGAAGGAGTTTCCTATTAAGGATCCAAAAGAATCTGAGGCCCATATAAAGACCATAGAGATTCCATTAAATCTCCTTCTGCCATTCATGAGCTCTGAAGACTATTCTTCCTCTGAAGAGGATGAAGATGTGACTGGAGAGCAAGTTGCTCAATACTTAGGAGCTATCATGAAGCTGAATGCCAAGTTGTTTGGTAATGAAACTTGGGAAAGTGAACCTCCCCTGCTCATTAGTGAACTAGATACTTGGATTCAGAAAACTCTACCTCAAAAGAAACAGGATCCTGGCAAGTTCCTAATACCTTGTACCATAGGCACCATGACCTTTGAAAAGGCTCTATGTGATCTGGGGTCAGGGATAAATCTTATGCCACTCTCTGTAATGGAGAAGCTGGGGATCATTGAGGTACAACCTGCCTTGTTCTCATTACAATTGGCAGACAAGTCATTAAGATAAGCTTATGGATTAGTAGAGGACGTACTAGTAAAGGTTGAAGGCCTTTACATTCCTGCTGATTTCATAATCTTAGACACTAGGAAAGAGGAGGATGATTGCATCATCCTTGGAAGACCTTTCCTAGCCACAGCAGAAGCTGTGATAGATGTCAACAGAGGTGAATTAGTCCTTCAATTGAATGGGGACTACCTTGTGTTTAAGACACATGGCCATCCCTCTATGACAATAGAGAGTAAGCATGAAGAACTTCTCTCAGTTCAGAGTCAAGAAGAGCCCTCACAGTCAAACTCTAAGTTTGGTGTTGTGAGTCTACAACCAAACTCTAAGTTTGGTGTTAAGATCCCATATCCAAACTCTAAGTTTGGTGTGGACAACTATACAACATTGACCTGATCACCTTGTGGCTCCATGAGAGCCACTGTCAAGCTATTGACATTAAAGAAGCGCTTGTTGGGAGGCAACCCAATTTTATTTATCTAATTTCTATTTTATACTATTTTATTGTTATTTTATGTTTTATTAGGTACATGATCACGAGGAGTCACGGAAAAATCATAAAAATTAAAAACAGAATAAAAAACAGCAGAAGAAAAAAAATTTTCACCCTGGAGGACGCACAGGCTGGCGTTCAACGCCAGTAAGATGCATCTGGCTGGCGTTCAACGCCAGAACAGAGCACCATTCTGGCGCTGAACGCCAGAAACAAGCAACATTCTGGCGCTGAACGCCAGGAATGTGCCCAGAGAGGAAAAACTGGCGCTGAACGCCAGTAACAAGCATGAAACTGGCGTTCAACGCCAGAAACATGCTTTACATGGGCGTTGAACGCCCAGAATGTGCACCAATGGGCGTTTAAACGCCAGAATGATGCACAAAGGCATTTTACATGCCTATTTGGTGCAGGGATGAAATTCCTTGACACCTCAGGATCTGTGGACCCCACAGGATCACCTCAGGATCTGTGGACCCCACAGGATCCCCACCTAACATATTCCCACCTTACCTTTTAATCCTAATCACACTCTCCTAATCCAAATTCACTCTTCCCCATGTCACACTTCCCAACACCTTTCACCAATCACCTCAATTCCTCTTCCCAATTACCCCATTCACCACTCACATCCATCCACTCTTCCCCATCAACCCCACCTACCTTCAAAAATTCAAACCAATTTCCCTCCCATTCCCACCCAAATGGCCGAACATACCTCCCCCCCTTTCCCTATAAATACCCTTCCATTCTACTTCATTTTCACACCACACAACCCCTTCTTCTCACCCTTGGCCGAACCATCACTCTCCCTTCTCTACCATATTTTCTTCTTCTTCTTCTTCTCTTCTTTCTTCTCTTGCTTGAGGGCGAGCAATATTTCAAGTTTGGTGTGGTAAAAGCATAAGCTTTTTTTTTTGTTTTTCCATTACCATCAATGGCACCTAAGGCCGGAGTATCCTCTAGAAAAGGAAAAGGGAAGACAAAAGCTTCCACCTCCGAGTCATGGGAGATGGAAAGATTCATCTCCAAGAGCCATCAAGACCACTTCTATGATGTTGTGGCAAAGAAGAAGGTGATCCCTGAGGTCCCTTTCAAGCTCAAAAAGAATGAGTATCCGGAGATCCGACATGAAGTCTGAAGAAGAGGTTGGGAAGTCTTAACCAACCCCATACAACAAGTCGGAATCTTAATGGTTCAAGAGTTCTATGCTAATGCATGGATCACTAGGAACCATGATCAAGGTATGAACCCGAGTCCAAAGAATTATCTCACAATGGTTTGGGAGAAATACTTGGATTTCAGTCCGGAAAATGTAAGGTTGGCATTCCACTTGCCCATGATGCAAGGTGATGAACGCCCCTACACTAGAAGGGTCAACTTTGATCAAAGGTTGGACCAAGTCCTTATGGACATTTGTGTGGAAGGAGCTCAATGAAAGAGAGACTCCAAAGGCAAGCCAGTCCAACTAAGAAGACTGGACCACAAGCCTATAGCTAGAGGATGGTTAGAGTTCATTCAACGCTCCATCATTCCTACTAGCAACCGATCTGAAGTTACTATGGATCGGGCCATCATGATTCATGGCATCATGATTGGAGAGGAAGTAGAAGTTCATGAGGTCATCTCCAATGAAATCTACAAAATAGCCGACAAGCCTTCACCCATGACACGGTTAGCTTTTCCTCACCTTATTTGCCATCTATGTTACTCAGCTGGAGTTATCATAGAAGGAGACATCTCCATTGAGGAGGATAAGCCCATCACCAAGAAGAGGATGGAGCAAGCAAGAGAGACCCCTCACGGTTCTCAAGAGATGCATGAGGAAGCTCATCATCAAGAAATCCCTGAGATGCCTCAAGGGATGCACTTTCCTCCAAACAACTATTGGGAGCAACTCAACACTTCTTTAGAAGGTTTGAGCCACAATGTGGAACAATTAAGGGTGGAACATCATGAGCACTCCATCATTCTCCAAGAAATAAGAGAAGATCAAAAAGCAATGAGGGAGGAGCAACAAAGGCAAGGAAGGGACATAGAAGAGCTAAAGAACATCATTGGTCCTTCAAGAAGAAGACGCCACTAAAGGTGGATTCATTCCTTGTTCTTTACTTCTTTCTGTTTTCGGTTTTTAATGTTATGTTTATCTATGTTTTGTGTCTTTATTTCATGATCATTAGTATGTAACCATGCCTTAAAGCTATGAATAAAATCCATTAATCCTTCACTTCTCTTAAATGAAAAATGTTTTAATTCAAAAGAACAAGAAGTACATGAGTTTTGAATTTATCCTTGAATTTAATTTAATTATATTGATGTGGTGACAATACTTTTTGTTTTATGAATGAATGATTGAATAGTGCATAATTTTGATCTTGTTGTTCATGAATGTTAAAATTGTTGGCTCTTGAAAGAATGATGAATAAAGAGAAATGTTATTGATGATCTGAAAAATCATGAAATTGATTCTTGAAGCAAGAAAAAGCAGTGAAAAAGAAAGCTTGTGAAAAAAAAAATTAGTGAAAAAAAAAAAGAAGGAGCAGTAGAAAAAGCCAATAGCCCTTAAAACCAAAAGGCAAGGGTAAAAAGGATCCAAGGCTTTGAGCATCAATGGATAGGAGGGCCCAAGGAAATAAAATCCAGGCCTAAGCGGCTAAATCAAGCTGTCCCTAACCATGTGCTTGTGTCATGAAGGTCCAAGTGGAAAAGCTTGAGACTGAGTGGTTAAAGTCGTGATCCAAAGCAAAAAAAGAGTGTGCTTAAGAGCTCTGGACACCTCTAACTGGGGACTCTAGCAAAGCTAAGTCACAATCTGAAAAGGTTCACCCAGTTATGTGTCTGTGGCATTTGTGTATCCGGTGGTAATACTGGAAAACAAAGTGCTTAGGGCCACGGCCAAGACTCATAAGTAGCTGTGTTCAAGAATCAACATGCTTAAATAGGAAAGTCAATAACACTATCCGAAATTCTAAGTTCCTAGAGAAGCCAATCATTCTGAACTTCAAAGGAAAAAGTGAGATGCCAAAACTGTTCAGAAGCAAAAAGCTACAAGTCCCGCTCATCTAATTAGAATTAATATTCATTGATATTCTGGAATTTATAGTATATTCTCTTCTTTTTATCCTAATTGATTTTCAGTTGCTTGGGGACAAGCAACAATTTAAGTTTGGTGTTGTGATGAGCGGATAATTTATACGCTTTTTGGCATTGTTTTTAGGTAGTTTTTAGTAACTTTAAGCTACTTTTAGGGATGTTTTCATTAGTTTTTATGTTAAATTCACATTTCTGGACTTTAATATGAGTTTGTGTGTTTTTCTGTGATTTCAGGTAATTTCTGGCTGAAATTGAGGGATTTGAGCAAAACTCTGAAAAAGGCTGACAAAAGGACTGCTGATGCTGTTGGAATCTGACCTCCCTGCAGTCAAAATGGATTTTCTGGAGCTACAGAACTCCAATTGGCGCGCTCTCAATGGCGTTGGAAAGTAGACATCGAGAGCTTTCCAGAAATATATAATAGTCTATACTTTATTCGGAAATTGACGACGTAACTTGGCGTTGAACGCCAAGTTCATGCTGCTGTCTGGAGTTAAACGCCAGAAAAATGTCATGATCCGGAGTTGAACGCCCAAAACACGTCATAACTCGGAGTTCAACTCCAAGAGAAGCCTCAACTCGTGGATTGATAAAGCTCAGCCCAAGCATACACCAAGTGGGCCCCGGAAGTGGATTTATGCATCAATTACTTACTCATGTAAACCCTAGGAGCTAGTTTATTATAAATAGGATGATTTACTAATGTATTAGACATCTTTGGTCTCAGTTTTGTTTTATTCTTTATCCTAAGAGGCTATTGATCACATTTTAGGGGGCTGCCCATTCGGCCATGCCTGAACCTTTCACTTATGTATTTTCAACGGTGGAGTTTCTGCACACCATAGATTAAGGGTGTGGAGCTCTGCTGTACCTCAAGTATTAATGCAATTCTATTTTCTTTTATTCAAATCTCTCTTATTCTTATTCCAAGATATTCATTCGTACCCAAGAACATGATGAATGTGATGATTATGTGACGCTCATCATTATTCTCACCTATGAACACACGTGATTGACAACCACCTACGTTCTACATGCAACCGAGCTTGAATGTGTATCTCTTAGATTCCCCAACAGAATCTTTGTGGTATAAGCTAGATAGATGGCGGCATTTATGAGGATCCGGAAAGTCTCACCTTGTCTGTGGTATTCCGAGTAGGATCCTGGGAATCCGGAAAGTCTAACCTTGTCTGTGGTATTCCGAGTAGGATTCCGGTAATGAATGACTGTGACGTGCTTCAGACTCGCAAGTGCTGGGCGTTAGTGACAGACGCAAAAGAATCAAGGGATTCTATTCCAGTAGGCGCGGGAACCAACCAGTGATTAGCCGTGCTGTGACAGAGCGCGTGAGCGTAGTTTTCACTGCGAGGATGGGATGTAGCCTTCGGCCAGTGTGATGCCTCCAGACGATTAGCCATGCGAGTGACAGCCGCAGAGGACCATTTTCCCGAGAGGATTGAAAGTAGCCATCGTCGAACGGTGAACCCCTATACACAGCTTGCCATGGAAAGGAGTAAGAAGGATTGAGTTGAAGCAGTAGGAAAGCAGGCGTCCTTGAGCCATACAGTATCTCCATATGCTTATCTGAAATCCCCACCAATGAATCTGCATAAGTATCCCTTTTATTATTTCTTTTTATTATTTGATTTTCTAAATTCCATAATTTTATCTGCCTAACTGAGATTTACAAGGTGACCATAGCTTGCTTCATACCAACAATCTCTGTGGGATCGATCCTTACTCACGTAAGGTTTATTACTTGGACGACCCAGTACACTTGCTGGTTAGTTGAACGGAGTTGTGTTCACTCGTGCCAATTTCAAATTCCATAATTTTACAATGAGTACAATACAAAGAACATGGATCACAATTTCGTCCACCATAGACTATCTCAGGACCCTTGAAATAAAGATTTCGTTTGGAGAGGCACTTGAACAAATACCCTCTTATGCTAAATTTATGAAAGAGATCTTAAGTCATAAGAAGGATTGGAGGGAGACTGAAAAAGTTTTTCTCACTAAACAATGCAGTGCAGTCATTTTAAAAAGCTTACCAGATAAGCTTAAAGATCCCGGAAGCTTTATGATACCATGCACATTAGAGGATGCTTGTACCAAGACAGCTTTATATGATCTTGGGCCAAGTACCAACCTGATACTTGCATCCACTATCAGAAAGCTTGGTTTGACTGAAGAAGTCAAACCAACCTGAATATGTCTCCAACTTGTTGATGGCTCCATTAAAATTCTATCAGGCGTAATTGAGGACATGATTGTCAAGGTTGGGCCATTTGCCTTTCCCACTGACTTTGTAGTGTTAGAAATGGAGGAGCACAAGAGTGCAACTCTCATTCTAAGAAGACATTTCTTAGCAACTGGACGAACCCTCATTGACGTCCAAAAAGGGGAGGTAACCCTGAGAGTCAATGAGGATGAGTTTAAGTTGAATGCTGTCAAAGTTATGCAGCATCCAGACACATCAAAAGACTGCATGAGTGTTGATATTATTGACTCCCTGGTGGAAGAGGTCAATATGACTGAGAATCTTGAATCAGAGCTAAAGGACATTTTTAAAGATGTTCAGCCTGATCTGGAGGAACCAGAGAAAACAGAAGAACCTCTGAAGACTCCTCAGGAAGAGGAGAAGCCTCCTAAACCCGAGCTCAAACCACTACCACCATCCTTGAAATCTGCATTTCTGGGAAAAGATGACACTTTTCCTGTAATCATAAGCTCTGCTTTAGAGCCACAGGAAGAGAATGCACTAATTCAGGTGCTAATGACACACAAGACAACTCTTGGGTGGTCCATAAGTGATCTTAAGGGCATTAGCCCAGCCAGATACATGCACAAGATCCTATTAGAGGATGATGCTAAGCCAGTCGGTCAACCACAGAGGCGACTGAATCCAGCCGTGAAGAAAGTGGTGCAGAAAGAGGTTAGTAAGTTACTAGAGGCTGGGATTATTTATCCTATTTTTGATAGCCCCTGGGTGAGCCCTGTCCAAGTTATCCCCAAGAAGGGAGGCATGACAGTGATTCATAATAAAAAGAATGAACTAGTTCCTACAAGAACAGTTACAGGGTGGCGTATGTGTATTGACTAAAGAAGGCTCAATACAGCCACCAGAAAGGATCATTTTTCTTTACCATTCACAGACCAAATGCTAGAGAGACTAGCAGATCATGAATACTACTACTTTTTAGATGGCTATTCAGGTTATAACCAAATTGTAGTAGATCCTTAGGACCAAGAAAAAATAGTATTCACATGTCCATCTGGAGTATTTGCCTACAGAAGTATGCCATTTGGTCTATGCAATGCACCTGCAAGCTTTCAGAGGTGTATGCTCTCTATCTTCTCAGGAAAAAAGCCCAGTAACAGAAAAATTCTGGCATTTAAGGCCAGCCAGGATACCTGGCTGGGCGTTAAACGCCCAAATTGGCTGCCAGATGGGCGTTAAACGCTAGAATGGCTATCATTCTGGGCGTTTAACGCCAGAAAAGCAAAGGAGATGTAATTTTGTTTCTAATTCGATTTTTTTTCAATTTCTCATGTCTTAATTCATAATTTTTTTGCATAAAAAATATTTCAAATGTTCATCTTTCAATTTCTATTTTCAAAAACTAAAAATCCTTTCAATTCTTTTTAATTCTTTTTTAATTCTTTTTAATTCTTGTCCATATCTTTTTCCAAACTTACAAATCTTCTCCAATTCTTTTCAAATCCTTTAAATTTTTTTAACATTAACAAGTTTTTCATAATTAATGACCTCATTCTTCTTTTACTCCATTCTATCTTATTTTGCTCGAGGACGATCAAAGCTTTTAAGTTTGGTGTGGAAAAGTTCTACTTTTTGCTTTCCATTACTACTTATGGCACCCAAAGTCGGAGAATCCTCTAGAAAGAGGAAAGGGAAGGCAATTGCTTCTGCCTCCAAACCTTGGGAGATGGAGAAATTCATCACCAAATTCCATCACTAAGAAAGAGGATGGAGGAAACTAGAGGAGCTCAAGCACTCCATTGGACCATCCAGAGGAAGAAGTAGCCGCTGTCACTAAGGTGGACTCGCTCCTTAATTTCCTTGCTTTTATTGTTATTTGTCTGTTTTTATGTTTATTTTCTGTCTAAGTCTTGTTTTTATTACATGATCATTAGTGTTTAGAGTCTATGTCTTAAAGTTATGAATGATTCCATGAATCTCTCACCTTTCTTAAATGAAAAATACTTTTATACGCAAACGAAAAAGAAGTACATGAATTTTGAATTTTATCTTGAAAATAGTTTAATTATTTTGATGTGGTGGCAATACTTTTTGTTTTCTAAATGTATGCTTAAATAGTGCATATTTGAAATTGGAATTAAGAAAAGTTAGCTCTTGAAAGAATAATGAAAAAGGAGACATGTTGTTGGTGATCTGAAAAATCATAAAATTGATTCTTGAAGCAAGAAAAAGCAGTAAAAAAAAGCAAAAGCATGTGAAAAAAAAGCCAATAACCCTTTAAACCAAAAGGCAAGGGTAAAAGGATCCAAGGCTTTGAGCATTAATGGATAGGAGGGCCCAAAGGAATAAAATCCTGGCCTAAGCGGCTAAATCAAGGTGTCCCTAACCATGTGCTTGTGTCATGAAGGTCCAAGTGAAAGCTTTGGACTGAGTGGTTAAAGTCGTGATCCAAAGCAAAAGAGTGTGCTTAAGAACCCTGGACACCTCTAACTGGGGACTCTAACAAAGCTAAGTCAAACTCTGAAAAGGTTCACCCAGTTATGTGTCCGTGGCATTTATGTATCCGGTGGTAATACTGGAAAACAAAATGCTAAGGGTCACGGCCAAGACTCATAAAGTAGCTGTGTTCAAGAATAAAAAAGAACTTATATAGGAAAATCAATAACATTATCTGTATTTCTGAGTTCCTAAAGAGGCCAACAATTCTGAACTCCAATGGATAGAGAGACGCCAAAACTATTCAGAGGCAAAAAGCTACTAGTCCCGCTCATCTAATTAAAACTAATTAAAGGACTGCAGATGCTGTTGGATTCTGACCTTCCTACACTCAAACGCGTTTTTCTGGAGCTACAGAAGTCCAATTGGCGCGATCTCAAATGGGCTGGAAAGCTAGCATCTTGGGCTTTCCAGCAATGTTTAACAGTATATACTTTGCCTGAGATTTGATGGCCCAAACTGGCGTTAAACGCCGGAACTGGCACCAAAACTGGAGTTGAACGCCCAAACTAGCACCCAAACTGGCGTTTAACTCCAAGAATGGGCTATGCACGTGAAAGCTTGAAAGCTCAGCCCAAACACTCACCAAGTGGGCCCCGAAAGTGGATTTCTACACTATCTGCACTTAGTTACTCATTTTCTATAAACCTAAGTTACTAGTTGATGAGCGGATAATTTATACGCTTTTTGGCATTGTTTTTAGTATATTTTTAGTATGTTTTAGTTAGTTTTTATTATGTTTTTATTAGTTTTTAATTAAAAATCACATTTCTGGACTTTACTAGGAGTTTGTGTGTTTTTCTGTGATTTCAGGTATTTTCTGGCTGAAATTGAGGGACCTGAGCAAAAATCTGATTTAGAGGCTGAAAAAGGACTGCAGATGCTATTGGATTCTGACCTCTCTTCACTCGAAGTGGATTTTCTGGAGCTACAAAAGCCCAATTGGCGCGCTCTCAATTTCATTGGAAAGTAGACATCCTGGGCTTTCCAGAAATGTATAATAGTCCATACTTTGCTCGAGATTTGATGGCCCAAACCGGCATTGCAAGTCAGCTTCAGAATTTCCAGCGTTTAACGCCGGAACTGGCACAAAAATTGGAGTTAAACGCCCAAACTGGTACAAAAGCTAGCGTTTAACTCCAGAAAAAGTCTCTACACATGAGAGCTTCAATGCTCAGCTGAAGCACACACCAAGTGGACCCCGGAAGTGGATTTTTACGTCATTTACTCATTCTTGTAAACCCTAGGTCACTAGTTCACTATAAATAGGACTTTTTGCTATTGTATCTGGACCTTGTGACACATTACACGTTTCATATTGTATCTTCTACGGCATGAGTCTCTAAATCCCATGGTTGGGGGTGAGGAGCTCTGCTGTGTCTTGATGGATTAATGTAATTACTACTGTTTTTCATTCAATCACGCTTGCTTCTATTCTAAGATACCACTTGTTCTTCAACCTGATGAATGTGATGATCCGCGACACTCATCACCATTCTCACCTATAAACGTGTGTCTGATAACCACATCCATTCTACCTTCGTTTGAGTGGGTATCTCTTGGATTCCTTAAGCAGAATCTTCGTGGTATAAGCTAGAACCCACTGGCGGCCATTCTTGAGAATCCAGAAAGTGTAAACATTGTCTGTGGTATTCCGAGTAGGATTCGAGGATTGAATGACTGTGACGAGCTTCAAACTCGCGAGTGTTGGGCGTTAGTGACAGACGCAAAAGAATCACTGGATTCTATTCCGACATGATCGAGAACCGACAGATGATTAGTCGTGCGGTGACAGCGTGCGTTGAACATTTTCACTGAGAGGATGGGAGGTAGCCATTGACAACGGTGAAACCCAACATACAGCTTGCCATGGAAGGAGCCTTGCGTGCATGAAGAAGAAGACAGTAGGAAAGCAGAGATTCAGAAGATAGAGCATCTCCAAAACCTCAACATATTCTCCATTACTGCAAAACAAGTATTTATTTCATGTTCTTTTGCTTTTTACAATTAAATCTGAGAATTATTGATATCCTGACTAAGAGTTACAAGATAACCATAGCTTGCTTCAAGCCGACAATCTCCGTGGGATCGACCCTTACTCACGTAAGGTATTACTTGGACGACCCAGTGCACTTGCTGGTTAGTTGTGCGGAATTACAAAAGTGTGATTGTGATTTCCTGCACCAAGTTTTTGGCGCCGTTGCCGGGGATTGTTCGAGTTTGGACAACTGACGGTTTATCTTGTTGCTTAGATTAGGAATATTTTATTTTTGTTTGTTTAGAGTCTTTTATTTGAGTTTAGTTTCATATTTTAAGTTTGATGTCAATTGCATGCTTTTATTTTTTTTAATTTTTCGAATTTGCATAGTCTTAGTTGTTTCTTGATCTTTAAAAATTCTAAGTTTGGTGTCTTCTTTGTGTTTTCCTTTGAATTTTCGAAAATTAGTGTTTGATTTTCTAAAAATTTTAAGTTTGGTGTCTTTTGTGCTTTTATTCACTTAAAAATTTAAAAAAATATTTGTTCTTGGTGTTCATCTTGACATTCAAAGTTTTCTTATTTGTTCTCTTTGTTTTGATCTAAAATTTCTAAGTTTAGTGTCGTTCTGTTGTTTTTCTCTTTCCTCATTAAAATTTAAAAATAAAAAAATATCCTTTCCTTATTTTACTCATAATTTTCGAAATTTTGCATTAAATTAGTCAAAGATTTTCAAAATCATATCTTTTTTTTAGTTAAGTCAAAATTCTAATTTCAAAAATTGATCTTTTCAAATCTTTTTCAAAAATCAAATCTTTTTAATTTCTTCAATCATATCTTTACAATCATTTTTTTTAATTGCAATCATATCTTCTCAATCATATCTTTTTCAAAATAATTTTCAATCATATATTTTTAATTGCTAATTCCAAAATATTTTTAATTAATTAATTAATTTAGTTTTCAATTTGCTTTGATTTTATTTTCTTTTAGTTTTCGAAATTTTATTTTATTTTCCATTTATTTTATTTTATTATAAAAAATAAAAAAATAAAAATATAATTTACTTGCAATCCACATCATCTTCCTTTCTCCATCATGGACCTAAGTGGAATTGAGCAGTCCAGAAGGATTCTGGGGTCATATGCTAACCCCATTACAGCTGCATATGGGAGTAGCATCTGTATACCTCCCATCAAAGCAAGTAGTTTTGAGCTAAATCCTCAACTCATTATCATGGTGCAGCAAAATTGCCAGTATTTCGATCTTCCACAGGAAGAACCTACTGAGTTTCTGACACAGTACGTGATAAAGAAGTGGATCAGGATGTCTACAGATTATTACTGTTTCCATTTGCTGTAAAATATCAAGCTAAGAGGTGGTTAAATAACCAACCCACAGCAAGCATAAAAACATGGAGACATTTATCAGACAAATTCCTGAATCAATTTTACCCTCCAAAAAGGATGACACAGCTGAGGCTGGACATCCAAGGCTTTAAACAAGAGGATAATGAATCCCTTTATAATGTCTGGGAGAGGTACAGAGGTATGCTAAGGAAATGCCCCTTTGAAATATTTTCAGAGTGGGTACAGTTAGACATCTTCTACTATGGGCTTACAGAAAAAGCTCAGATGTCTTTAGACCACTCAGCTGGTGGATCTATACACATGAGAAAGACGATTGAAGAGGCTCAAGAACTCATAGATACTGTTGCTAGAAATCAACATTTGTACTCTAGCAGTGAGTCCTACATAAAGGAAGAGGCCAGGGCAGTAATTACTAATCCTATTCCTCAAGAACAGATTATTGAGCTTAATCAACAATTACTCCTTATGACAAAATAATTAGCAGAATTTAAAGAGATGCTCCAAGACACTAAAAATGCTAACAAGAATATGGAAGCACAATTGAATCAGACAAGACAGCAACTATCTAAACAGATAACAGAAGAATGCCAAGCTGTTAAATTAAGGAGTGGGAAGACATTGAATGTATCAACTCAAAGCAGCAGAAAGCTAAGAAAGGAACAACTAATAGAGGATGACCAACCAACTACCCAAAATCCCTCTGAGGACAGTAAGAGCCCAGAGAGGAATAATTCTGGCGTTCAAACGCCAGAAAAGGGTAAGAAAGTGGCGTTAAACGCCCAATGGGTAGCCAATTCTGGCGTTCAAACGCTAGAAAAGGATTGCAATCTGGCGTTAAATGCCCAAAAAGCACCCAATCCTGGCGTTCAAACGCCACAAAGGGGTCAGACACTTGCAAGTGCTGATAACAACCCCCTTAAGCAGGCTTCTCCAACCACTTCTATAAGAAATAAACCTGCAGCAACTAAGGTTGAAGAGTATAAAGCCAAGATGCCTTATCCTCAGAAACTCCGCCAAGCGAAACAAGACAAACAATTTGCCCGCTTTGCAGACTATCTCAAGACTCTTGAAATAAAGATTCCATTTGCAGAGGCACTTGAGCAAATACCCTCTTATGCTAAGTTCATGAAAGAGATCTTAAGTCATAAGAAGGATTGGAGAGAAACTGAAAAAGTTTTTCTCACTGAAGAATGCAGTGCATTCATTTTAAAGAGCTTACCAGAGAAGCTTAAAGATCCTGGAAGCTTTATGATACCATGCACATTAGAGGGTACTTGTACCAAGAAAGCTCTATGTGATCTTGGGGCAAGTATCAACCTAATACCTGCATCCACTATCAGAAAGCTTGGCTTGGCTGAAGAAGTCAAACCAACCCGAATATGCCTCCAACTTGCTGATGGCTCCATTAAATATTCATCAGGCGTAATTGAGGACATGATTGTCAAGGTTGGGCCATTTGTCTTTCCCACTGACTTTGTAGTGCTGGAAATGGAGGAGCACAAGAGTGCAACTCTCATTCTAGGAAGACCTTTCCTAGCAACTGGACGAACCCTCATTGACATCCAAAAAAGGGAATTGACCCTGAGAGTCAATGAGGATGAGTTTAAGTTGAATGTTGTCAAAGCTATGCAGCATCCAGACACCCCAAATGACTGCATGAGCGCTGATATCATTGACTCTTTGGTGGAGGAGGTCAATATGACTGAAAGTCTCGAATCAGAACTAGAGGACATCTTTAAAGATGTTCAGCCTGAGGAATCAGAGGAAATAAAAGAACCTCTAAAAATCCCTCAGGAAGAGAATAAGCCTCCTAAACCCGAGCTCAAACTACTATCACCATCCCTGAAATATGCATTTCTAGGAGAGGGTGACACTTTTCCAGTGATCATAAGCTTTGCTTTAAATCCACAGGAAGAGAAAGCACTAATTAAAGTGCTAAGGACACACAAGACAGCTCTTGGGTGGTCCATAGGTGATCTTAAGGGCATTAGCCTAGCAAGATGCATGCACAAGATCCTATTGGAGGAAGATGCTAAGCCAGTGGTTCAACCACAGAGGCGGCTAAATCCAGCCATGAAAGAGGTGGTGCAAAAAGAGGTCACTAAGTTACTAGAGGTTGGGATTATTTATCCTATTTTTGATAGCCCCTGGGTGAGCCCTGTCCACGTTGTCCCCAAGAAGGGAGGCAAGACAGTGGTTCATAATGAAAAGAATGAACTAGTTCCTACAAGAATAGTTACAGGGTGGCGTATGTGTATTGACTACAGAAGGCTCAATACAGCCACCAGGAAGGATCATTTTCCTTTACCATTCATAGACCAGATGCTAGAGAGACTAGCAGGTCATGAATATTATTGCTTTTTGGATGGCTATTCAGGTTACAACCAAATTGCAGTAGATCCTCAGGACCAAGAGAAAACAGCATTCACATGTCCTTCTGGAGTGTTTGCCTTCAGAAGGATGCCTTTTGGTCTGTGTAATGCACCTGCAACCTTTCAGAGGTGCATGCTCTCTATCTTCTCAGATATGGTAGAAAATTTTCTGGAAGTCTTCATGGATGACTTTTCAGTATTTGGAGACTCATTCAGCTCCTGCCTTAACCATCTAGCACTTGTTCTGAAAAGATGCCAAAAGACCAACCTAGTTTTAAACTGGGAAAAATGTCACTTTATGGTGACTGAAGGGATTGTCCTTGGGCATAAAATTTCAAACAAGGGAATAGAGGTGGATCAAGCTAAAGTTGAATTAATTGAAAAATTACCACCACCTACCAATGTTAAGGCAATCAGAAGCTTTCTGGGGCATGCAGGATTCTATAGAAGGTTTATAAAGGATTTTTCAAAAATTGCAAAACCTCTGAGTAATCTGCTAGCTGCAGACACGCCATTTATCTTTGATAAGGAGTGTCTGCAGGCGTTTGACCTTCTGAAAGCTAAGCTGGTCACAACACCAGTTATCTCTGCACCAGACTGGACACTGCCATTCGAACTAATGTGTGATGCCAGTGACCATGCCATTGGTGCAGTATTGGGACAGAGGCACAACAAGCAACTACGTGTTATTTATTATGGCAGCCGTATTCTAAATGATGCACAGAAGAACTACACAACCACAAAAAGGAGTTACTTGCAGTGGTTTATGCCATTGACAAGTTCAGATCTTATTTAGTAGGATCAAAAGTGATTGTGTACACTGACCATGCTACTCTTAAATATTTACTCACAAAGCAGGATTCAAAACCCAGGCTCATAAGATGGGTGTTGCTTCTGCAAGAGTTTGATATAGAAATAAGAGACAGAAAGGGGACAGAGAATCAAGTAGCTGATCACCTGTCCCGGATAGAACCAGTAGCAGGAGCATCCCTCCCTCCTACTGAGATCTCTGAAACCTTTCTGGATGAGCAATTGTTTGTTATTCAGGAAGCTCCGTGGCTTGCAGACATTGTAAACTATAAGACTCAAGGTTCTCCTTCTACCACCATGGAGAGGAAGCATGAAAAGCTTCTCTCAATACAGAGTCAAACAAAACCCCCACATTCAAAGTCTAAGTTTGGTGTTGGGAGGCCACAACCAAACTCCAAGTTTGGTGTTCAGAGGCCACAATCATGCTCTGAGTATCTGTGAGGCTCCATGAGAGCCCACTGTCAAGCTACTGACATTAAAGAAGCGCTTGTTGGGAGGCAACCCAATTTTATCTATTTATTTTCCATTGTTATTTCATGTTTTCTGTAGGTTGATGATCATGTGAGGTCACAAAAACAATTGAAAAAGCAAAAATAGAATGAAAAACAGAATGAAAAAATAGCACACCCTGGAGGAGAAACTTGCTGGCGTTTAAACGCCAGTAAGGGTAGCAGAATGGGCGTTAAACGCCCAGTCTGGCACCATTCTGGGCGTTTAACGCCAGAAATGGGCACCAGACTGGCGTTTAACGCCAGAAAAGGGCAAGAAGCTGGCGTTAAACGCCAGAAATGGGCAGCAGCCTGGCGTTTAACGCCAGGATTGGCAGCAAGGGGCGTTTTGCACGCCACATGGTCTAGGGATGAGAAATCCTTGACACCTCATGATCTGTGGATCCCACAGGATCCCACCTACCTCACCTCTTCTTCTCTCCTCTTCACACCCTTCCATAACACTCTTCCCCAAAATAACCTCATCCAATCACCTCCAGTACCCCTCCAAAACCATCATACAAACCACCTACACCCACCCACTCAAATTCAAACCATCACTCCTTCCTTTTCCCACATCATAACCACCTAAAACTCCCCTTGGCCGAACCACTCACACCTTTCCATCTCATCTATTTTCTTCTTCTTCTACTCCCTCTTCTCTTCTTTTGCTCGAGGACGAGCAAACCTTCTAAGTTTGGTGTGGTAAAAGCGTTGCTATTTTGTTTTTCCATAACCATGTATGACACTTAAGGCCAGAGAAACCTCTAGAAAGAGGAAAGGGAAGGCAAAAGCTTCCACCTCTGAGTCTGAAAGATGGAGAGATTCATCTTAAAAGCCCATCACTAAGAAAAGGATGGAGCAAACAAGAGCTTGAGCAAATTCCTCATCATGAAATCCCTGAGATGCCTCAAGGGATGCACTTCCCTCCACAAAACTATTGGGAGCAAATCAACACCTCCCTAGGAAAATTAAGCTCTAACATGGGACAACTAAGGATGGAGCACCAAGAGCATTCCATCATCCACCATGAGATTAGAAAAGATCAAAAAGCTATGAGGGAAGAGCAACAAAGACAAGAAAGAGACATAGATGAGCTCAAAAGCACTCCATAAGATCTTCAAGAGGAAGAACAAGCCGCCATCACTAAGGTGGACCCGTTCTTTAATTTCCTTGTTCTTTATTTTCTGTTTTTCAAATTTTTATGCTTTATGTTTATCTATGTTTGTGTCTTTATTACATGATCATTAGTGTCTTAGTGTCTATGCCTTAAAGTTATAAATGTCCTATGAATCCATCACCTTTCTTAGATGAAAAATGTTTTTAATCACAAAAGAACAAGAAGTACAGGATTTCGAATTCATCTTTGAAACTAGTTGAATTAGTTTGATGTGGTGACAATACTTTTTGTTTTCTGAATGAATGCTTGAACAGTGCATATGTCTTTTGAATTTGTTGTTTTAAGAATGTTAAAATTGTTGGCTCTTGAAAGAATGATGGAAAAGGAGAAATGTTATTGAGGATCTGAAAAATCATCAAATTGATTCTTGAAGCAAGAAAAAGCAGTGAATACAAAAAAAAAAAGAAAAAAAAAAGAAGAAAAAACAAGCAGAAAAAGCCAATAGCCCTTTAAACCAAAAGGCAAGGGTAAAAATAAAAAGGATCCAAGGCTTTGAGCATCAGTGGATAGGAGGGCCTACAAGAATAATATCCTGGCCTAAGCTGCTAAACCAAACTGTCCCTAACCATGTGCTTGTGGCGTGAAGGTGTCAAGTGAAAACTTGAGATTGAGCGGTTAAAGTCGTGATCCAAAGCAAAAAGAGTGTGCTTAAGAACCCTGGACACCTCTAATTGGGGACTCTAGCAAAGCTGAGTCACAATTTGAAAAGTTTCACCCAGTTATGTGTCTGTGGCATGTATGTATCCGGTGGTAATACTGGAAAACAGAGTGCTTTGGGCCACGGCCAAGACTCATAAAGTAGCTGTGTTCAAGAATCAACATACTATACTAGGAGAACCAATAACACTATCTGAATTCTGAGTTCCTATGGATGCCAGTCATTCTAAACTTCAAAGGATAAAGTGAGATGCCAAAACTGTTCAGAGGCAAAAAGCTACTAGTCCCGCTCATCTAATTGGAGCTAAGTTTCATTGATAATTTAGAATTTATAGTATATTCTCTTCTTTTTATCCTGTTTGATTTTTAGTTGCTTGGGGACAAGCAACAATTTAAGTTTGGTGTTATGATGAGCGGATAATTTATACGCTTTTTGGCATTGTTTTTAGTATATTTTTAGTATGTTTTAGTTAGTTTTTATTATATTTTTATTAGTTTTTAATTAAAAATCACATTTCTGGACTTTACTATGAGTTTGTGTGTTTTTCTGTGATTTCAGATATTTTCTGGCTGAAATTGAGGGACCTGAGCAAAAATCTGATTCAGAGGCTGAAAAAGGACTGCAGATGCTGTTGGATTCTGACCTCCCTGCACTCGAAGTGAGTTTTCTGGAGCTACAAAAGCCCAATTGGTGCACTCTCAATTGCGTTGGAAAGCAGACATCCTGGGCTTTCCATCAATGTATAATAGTCCATACTTTGCCCGAGATTTGATGGCCCAAACCGGCATTGCAAGTCAGCTTCAGAATTTCCGGCGTTTAACGCCGGAACTAGCACAAAAATTGGAGTTAAACGCCCAAACTGGCACAAAAGCTGGCGTTTAACTCCAGAAAAAGTCTCTACACATGAGAGCTTCAATGCTCAGCCCAAGCACACACCAAGTGGACCCCGGAAGTGGATTTTTACGTCATTTACTCATTCTTGTAAACCCTAGGTCACTAGTTCACTATAAATAGGACTTTTTGCTATTGTATCTGGACCTCATGACACATTACACGTTTCATATTGTATCTTCTATGGCATGAGTCTCTAAACCCCATGGTTGGGGGTGAGGAGCTCTGTTGTGTCTTGATGGATTAATGCAATTACTACTGTTTTTCATTCAATCACGCTTGCTTCTATTCTAAGATACCACTTGTTCTTCAACCTGATGAATGTGATGATCCGTGACACTCATCACCATTCTCATCTATGAACGTGTGTTTGACAACCACCTCCATTCTACCTTCGTTTGAGTGGGTATCTCTTGGATTCCTTAAGCAGAATCTTCGTGGTATAAGCTAGAACCCATTGGCGGCCATTCTTGAGAATCCGGAAAGTGTAAACCTTGTCTGTGGTATTCTGAGTAGGATTCGAGGATTGAATGACTGTGACGAGCTTCAAACTCGCGAGTGTTGGGCGTTAGTGACAGACGCAAAAGAATCACTGGATTCTATTCCGACATGATCGAGAACCGACAGATGATTAGTCGTGCGATGACAGCGTGCGTTGAACATTTTCACTGAGAGGATGGGAGGTAGCCATTGACAACGGTGAAACCCAACATACAGCTTGCCATGGAAGGAGTCTTGCGTGCATGAAGAAGAAGACAGTAGGAAAGCAGAGATTCAGAAGATAGAGCATCTCCAAAACCTCAACCTATTCTCCATTACTGCAAAACAAGTATTTATTTCATGTTCTTTTGCTTTTTACAATTAAATCTGAGAATTATTGATATCCTGACTAAGAGTTACAAGATAACCATAGCTTGTTTCAAGCCGACAATCTCCGTGGGATCGACCCTTACTCACGTAAGGTATTACTTGGACGACCCAGTGCACTTGCTGGTTAGTTGTGCGAAATTGCAAAAGTGTGATTGTGATTTCGTGCACCAATAGTTTAGTATAAAAACTACTTTTAGAGATTCATTTTGTAACTTATGACATTTTACATCTCATATTGTATCTTCTATAACATGAGTCTCTAAACCCCATAGGTGGGGGTGAGGAGCTCTGCTGTGTTTCAATGGATTAATGCAATTACTATTGTTTTCTATTCAACCACGCTTGCTTCTGTTCTAAGATACTCACTCGTACTTCAATATGAAGAATGCGATGATCCATGACACTCATCATCATTCCCAAATTTATGAATGCGTGCTTGACAACCACTTCCGTTCTATCCGAGCTCAACGTAGTCATTGGGCGACAGCTTGAGTGTATATCTCTTGGGTTTCTAATCCACGAGTTTGACTTGCATCTCTTGACAGCAGAGCATTCAAACTCGTGAGATCAGAACCTTTGTGGTAGAGGCTAGAACCAATTGGCAGCATTCCTGAGATCCGGAAAGTCTAAACCTTGTCTGTAGTATTCCGAGTAGGATCTGGGACGGGATGACAGTGACGAGCTTCAAACTCACAAATGTTGGGCGCAGTGACAGTGTGCAAAAGGATAGAGAGATCCTATTCCGACACAAGTGAGAACCAACAGATGATTAGCTGTACGGTAGCTGTGCCTGGTATTTTTCATCCGAAACGAGAGATCCGACAGTTGATTAGCCATACAGAAACCGTACCTGGACCATTTTCACTGAGAGGACGGATGGTAGCCATTGACAACTGTGATCCACCAACATATATCTTACCATGGAAGGAAGCCATGCGTGTTTGGAGAAGAAGACAGTAGGAAAGCAGAGATTCAGAAGACAGAGCATCTCTGAAACCTCAACCTATTCTCCATTACTGAATAACAAGTATCATTCATTTCATGTTCTTTTACTTTTTACAAATGAAATCATTTTTATCACTAATCTCTTGACTAAGAGTTACAGGATAACCATAGCTTGCTTCAAGCCGGCAATCTCCATGGGATCGACCCTTACTCGCGTAAGGAATTATTACTTGGACGACCCAGTGCACTTGCTGGTTAGTTGTACCGAAGTTGTGAAAAGTGTGATCACAATTCTGTACACCAAGTTTTTGGCGCCGTTGCCGGGGATTGTTCGAGTTTGGATAACTGACGGTTCATCTTGTTACTTAGATTAGGAAAAATTTATCTTTTTTTTGGTTTAGAGTCACTAAATTTGAGTCTTTTATTTTCTTTTCAAAAATCTTATTTGTCTTTATTGATCTTTAATTTTTCTGAGTCTTTTATTATTGTTTTTGTTAAAATTTTAAAATTCTTGTTTTCTTTTTCTAGATTTTTTCGAAAATTTTTAATAAATAGATAAAAACCAATAAACTAATAATTGAGTGTTCTGTTTGAGTTTAGTTTCATGTTTTAAGTTTGGTGTCAATTGCATATTTTTATTTTCTTTCAATTTTTTGAATTGGATGTTTTATTTTTCTTCATATTTTTAATTACATGTTCTTAGTTCTTTTTTGATCTTCAAATCGTTCTTGATAATTTTCCTTATTTGATCTTTAAATTTTCTTGTTTGGTGTCTTTTGTTGTTTATCTTATACATTTTTGAATTATTAGTGTCTAGAGTATAAAGATTTTTAAGTTTGGTATTTTTTTGCCCTTATTTCCTTAAAAATTTTCAAAATTTGTTCTTGGTGTTCATCTTGATATTCAAAGTGTTCTTGGTGTTCATCTTGACATTCAAAGTTTTCTTGTTTGTTTTCTTTGTTTTGATCTAAAAATTTTAAGTTTGGTGTCATTTTATTGTTTTTCTCTTTCCTCATTAATTTCAAAAAATATCTTTTCCTTTATTTACTCATCATTTTCGAATTCATTAGGTTGACTTAGTCAAAATTTTTAAAATTTGGTAGTTTCTTGTTAGTCATGTCAAAATTTCAATTTTAAAATTTTATCTTTTTAAATCTTTTTCAAAACAAATTCTTTTTCAATTTTCTTTTTATATTTTTCAAAAATCTTTTATAGAATTTTTTTTCGAAATCTTTTTATTTTTTACAATTTTCGAATTGCTTGTCCTATTTTATTATTTTGATTGAAAAATTTTATGTTGGGTGTTGTCTTGTTAAGAAAGTTTCAATCTTTAAAATTCTAAAATCAGATCTTTTTTAAATCTATTCTTTTATTTATTTTCTTACAAGTATTAATTTTCAAGTATCTTTAATTTTAAGGCATATCTTTTTAAAAACTTCCCAACCACTTTCTCTCTCCTCATTTTTTTCGAAAATCCACACAAAAAAATTTCAAATCTTTTTAATTAATTAATTAATTTAGTCTTCTAATTTCTTTTATTTCTTTTTCATTTCTTAATTTTCGAAACTTGCATAAATTTTTTTTATTTACTTTATTTTAATTTCTTTAATTTCAAAAAAAAGAGAAATTTTTTTACAATCCACATCATCTCCCTTTTTTCATCATGGACCTAAGTAGAAATGAACAGTCCAGAAGGACTCTGGGATCATATGCTAACCCCACTACTGCTTCATATGGGAGTAGTATCTGTATACCCCCCATTAAAGCCAATAACTTTGAGCTGAACCCTCAGCTCATTATCACAGTGCAGCAAAATTGCCAGTATTCCAGTCTTTCACAGGAAGAACCTACTGAGTTTCTGGCACAATTCTTACACATTGCTGACACAGTACGTGATAAGGAAGTAGTTCAAGATGTCTACAGATTATTACTATTTTCATTTGCTGTAAAAGATCAAGCTAAGAGGTGGTTAAACAACCAACCCAAAGCCAGCATAAGAACATGGAAACAGTTGTTAGACATATTCCTGAATCAATATTTCCCTCCAAAAAGGATGACACAGCTAAGGCTGGACATCCAAGGCTTTAAACAAGAGGATAATGAATCTCTTTATAATGCCTGGGAGAGGTACAGAGAGATGTTAAGGAAATGCCCCTCTGAAATATTTTTAGAATGGGTGCAGTTAGACATCTTTTACTATGGGATTACAGAAAAGGCCCAGATGTTTCTAGTCCACTCAGCTGGTAGATCTATACATATGAGAAAGACAATTGAAGAGGCTCAAGCGCTCATTGATACAGTTGCTAGAAATCAGCACCTGTACTCAAGTGGTGAGACCTCCATGAAAGAAAAGGCTGAGGCAGCATCCATTGAACTTAGTCCTCTAGAACAAATTGCTGAACTCAATCAGCAACTATTTTCTATAACAAAACAGTTAGCAGAATTTAAAAAGATGCTACAAGAAACCAAAGATGCTAACCAGAATATGGAAAAATAATTGAATCAGACAAGACAGCAGTTATCTAAACAGATAACAGAAGAATGTCAAGCTATTCATTTAAGGAGTGGAAAGACATTGAATGTCTCAACTCAAAGCAGTAGGAAGCCAATAAAGGAACATCTGACAGAGGATGACCAAACCACTGCCCAAAATCCCTCTGAGGACAGTAAGAGCCTAGAGAGGAATGAATCTAGCGTTCAAACGCCAGAAAAGGGTCAAAAGTTGGCGTTGAACACCCAGTGGATGGCCAATTCTGGCGTTCAAATGCCAGAAAAGGGTGGCAATCTGGCATTGAACGCCTAAAAAGCACCCAGTTCTGGCGTTCAAATGCCAATGAGGGATTAGACACATGCAAGTGCTGATAACAACCCCCTTAAGCAAGCATCTGCAACCACTTCTGTAGAAAATAAACCTGCAGCAACTAAGGTTGAAGAATATAAAGCCAAGATGCCATATCCTCAGAAACTCTGCCAAGCAGAACAGGATAAACAATTTGCCTACTTTGCAGACTATCTCAGGACTCTTGAAATAAAGATTTCGTTTGCAGAGGCACTTGAACAAATACCCTCTTATGCTAAGTTCATGAAAGAGATCTTAAATCATAAGAAGGATTGGAGGTAGACTAAAAACATTTTTCTCACTGAAGAATGCAGTGCAGTCATTTTAAAAAGCTTACCAGAGAAGCTTAAAGATCCCAGAAGCTTTATGATACTATGCACATTAGAGGATGCTTGTACCAAGACAACTTTATGTGATCTTGGGGCAAGTACCAACCTGATACCTGTATCCACTATCTAAAAGCTTGGTTTGACTGAAGAAGTCAAACCAACCCGAATATGTCTACAACTTGCTTATGGCTCCATTAAAATTCCATCAGGCGTAATTGAGGACATGATTATCAAGGTTGGGCCATTTGCCTTTCCCACTGACTTTGTAGTATTGGAAATGGAGGAGCACAAGAGTGCAACTCTCATTCTAGGAAGACCTTTCCTAGCAACTGGACGAACCTTCATTGACGTCCAAAAAGGGGAGGTAACCCTGAGAGTCAATGAGGATGAGTTTAAGTTGAATGTTGTCAAAGCTATGCAGCATCCAGACACATCAAAAGACTACATTAGCGTTGATATTATTGACTCCCTGGTGGAAGAGGTCAATATGACTGAGAGTCTTGAATCAGAGCTAGAGGACATTTTTAAAGATGTTCAGCCTGATCTGGAAGAACCAGAGAAAACAGAAGAACCTCTGAAAACTCCTCAAGAAGAGGAGAAGCGTCCTAAACCTGAGCTCAAAGCACAACCACTATGCCTGAAATATGCATTTCTGGGAGAAGATGACACTTTTCTGGTAATCATAAGCTCTGCTTTAGAGCCATAGGAAGAGAAAGCATTAATTCAGGTGCTAAGGACACAAAAGACAGCTCTTGGGTGGTCCATAAGTGATCTTAAGGGCATTAGCTGATGTGCTATAAACTTGATAGCTACGATTTTAGGAAATTGCACGATCGGCAAAAATTCCTTCCGGCAAGTGCACCGGTTATCGTCAAGTAAAAACTCACAATAGAGTGAGGTCGAATCCCACAAGGATTGGTTGAGTGAGCAATTCAGATTAGAAGTGTGTTCTAGTTGAGCGGAATCAAGATTTAGATGAGAATTGCGGAATGTAAAATTGGCGGAAAACGTAAATGGCAAGAAATTGAAATTTGCAGAATCTTAAATTGCATGAATTAAAGAGCTAGAAACTAAATTGCTGAAATAAAAAGGGGATCGGGGTGATTGCATGAATTTAAGTACAGAATGTAAAGAGAAAGTGGTAGATCAGAAATGGGGAATTCATTGGGTTTCAGGAGATATTGAGATCTCCAAATCAAAACATTTTTATCCCTTCCTCAACCAATGCATTCATTGAATTTTGCTTGGCAATCTTATATGATTGGATCCCAATCCCTTGGCTCACCAATTCTCTCTAAAAACAAACAAATTCCCAATCCCTTGGTTTAAATGTTCATAAGAAGAGATGATGCTCGATCACTGATTATACCACACAGTTTCATGAACCACAATTTGGTAGGATTACATGTCACAATATCCATCCAAACCCCAATCCAATTCACTGTGAGAAAGCTTCTCTAGCATGAATCCTCCATTCCTTTCCCAAGGTTCCGAAGGATTCCAATTATGGATAGTTTCTTTCCCAAGACAACTAACCAATGGAATTAGATCGAGAAGCTTTCTAACAAAATTCAAGAGAAAAGATTGAAGAAGAAGATAAAAACTATTATTGATTCATTGAATTACAATAGAGCTCCCTAACCCAATGAAAGGGGTTTAGTGAGTCATAGCTCTGAATTCAATTACAAAGAGTATGAAAAGTGATTTCCAAAACTCAAGGTAAAAGTCCCCCTCAGGGGCTGGATTCCCCTTCAATCCAGTCTGTTTCAAATGCAGAAACTAAGGCCTTTAAATAGACTCCCTAAATTACAAAATGAAAATGAAATTAAAAGCAAATTACAATCAAATGAAAATAAACTATTCTAGATGATTCTTGTGGCCTTGATTTGGTGTTGTTGATGGGCCTTGCTTGCTTGAAGGGTAGAGTGACATAATTGATCCAAAAAGGATAATGATCCATTAAACTACACTCAAACGTTGCACCCCCCTTTCTTGAGTCGTCACTTTGTTCTCTTGTCAACCTTGCCAATTGATGCCAAATATAGACTATTATACCTCGTTGGAAAGCTATGGATGTCAGCTTTCTAACGCAACTGGAAGCACCTCAATTGGATCTCTATAGCTCAAGTTATGCTTGATTGAAGGTGACAAGGTTGCTGGTTGGTTTGACAGCGTTTAAGCCAACGTTTAAGTCACTTAAACGTGCTTGAAAATGCCAATTTTGGGAGCTCAGTTGCATTGTCCACCCCATACATCTATACATCGTTGGAAAGCTCTGGATGTCTACTTTCCAATGCAACTGGAAGCGCATCATTTGGAGTTCTACAACTCGAGTTATACTCCATGGAAGGTGAAGAGGTCAGCTGGCCTGATTGCATGTTGGTACTATGCTCTTCTATGCACATTACGGGGCTGTTTTCTCCCTCAATTTTTAGTATCCACCATGCATGCCATATATGCTTGGAAAGCTCTAGATGTCTTCTTTCCAATTCATTTTGAATCACCTCATTTGGAGTTTTTTAGCTCAAGTTATTTATGTTTGAAGAAGGCATGGTCAAGCTGTTTCATATAACACGTTTAAGCTCCAGTTTAAGCTTAAACTGGAGCTTAAACGCTGGCACTCCCTGGAGGCACAAGCTCGAGCACGTTTAAGCTCCAGTTTATGCTTAAACTGGAGCTTAAACGTTGGAAGCATCCTGGAGCAATTCCCTTCCTGGCATTTAAGTTCCAGTTTAAGCTTAAACTGGAACTGGAACTTAAACGCCACAAATGATATCCAGGCTTCTTTCATTGATTTTTGTTGCTTCTTTGCCTAGCCTCTTCTTCCCTGAAATCATCCAAACAACTGCATCAAAGTCTTGCTAAAATTCATGAGAATTCTTCCATTCATAGCATTCAAGGAATATAACTAAAAACTCATGGAATTTGCATCAAAATCTTCATGTTTGAATGATTTACGACAAGCATGACTATTTGGCCCAAATGATTACTTAAGGCTCAAGAAAATGCATAAAACAACTAAAAATAAAAGAAAAAGGCTAGTGAAACTAGCCTAAGATGTCTTGGCATCACAACACCAAACTTAATCCTTGCTTGTCCCCAAGCAAGTTCTGAATTATTGAGAAGAAAGAATGAAACAGAAAGTAAATTCATTAGCCATATCAGTAAGTAATTGACATTGATTAATGGGGTGTTCATGCATAAAGTTGTTGCAGCATCACTTTATTGTTTCTTAGGTAAGAATGTCACTTTTTATGTTTCCACTAAAACACTGCTATGGCCTCTTGTTATTCACATATCCTTGGCAAGTTTCTTTTCTTTGTTTTTCTTTTTCTTTGAGCTTATTTGCTCCTTGTTGCTCAGTGTCATGTGTTGCACAAGCTTTTGACATTTTTCTTTCCTTATCAGTGCTCACACATATCCACCACAGGCACTTTAGTTTACATTTCTTCACAAGATATTGGTGCCCAGCACCTCTTTGTGTAACTAAATGTTTTGTAGCTAGGTTGCTCTTGATAATGGACTTTTGGTTGATAATCCCGGGTTAGTTAACCCAAGTTACCAAGTGTTGAAACACTCCACAGAACCTATTCATCCAAGCAGATCCTAGTACATAAACACCACAGGCATATGTCTCAGAAGTTCAAACCATTGGTGCCTAGCTTTATTTTCTTAATTCTTTTGCTTTTTGGTTACCTTTCTCATTGGCTTTTTTTTTTCTTTTTTTTCTTTTTTTTTCTTTCTTTCCCTTGGCCAAGGACATTTATTTACCAAGATCCATAGACAGCATCCTAATTTCCACTAAAAGTGACAATTCTAACTTTATTTCTTAGTGAGCTGACTATTCAATCAAACATGCATACCACCACTTAATCTTATTTGATTTCTTACCAAATGGAATTGAGTTACTTTTGTTCAAACATTTCTTTTATTTATTTTTTTTTTTTTTTGGAACAGAACAAACAGGGCAAGCATACATTTAAGCAAGTGAAGTTTATCCAGACACTTAAACTATCACTTATTTGGAAATTAAACAAACAGACAAACAAAAACTGCAATGACTCAAACTTAAAGCAGGGGTGCATGCAAACTTCCAATATCAGCAATTCAAAGTACAAGCAATTAAGTGACAATACAACCTTTTAGCATCTTCTTTGTTGTTCATCATCCTTCCTAGCCTTGGTGTTCTCTTTGATGATGATGTATATTCCTTCCATGAGATTGATTGTCTTCCTGCAAAGCTATTAGAAGTTGCTTGTTCCTCAAGCACTTTGAGAATTGGTTAGCATGCATGTATGTTTGTAGGCCTCTGAACTTAGATTGGTGTGTGAACACCAAACTTAGTTCCTTGCCATATGCAGCAATTTGGATCATATGCAGAAAACCTCATGTGCTTTTATTAAGAAAATAACTATGAACTAGAAATTAAACTATTGTTTAAGTAGTTTCCCTGATTGGTTGGAGCTAGTGACTAGTCATGCTGAGGTAGAAATGTGCTTTTAATGAAGTTTTTGGTGGAACACCAAACTTAGAATCTCACATTCACCCTTGAATTGTTTTGGTGTGCAACACCAAACTTAGCTCCTTGCAATACAGATAAATCTACTTAACTCTTTTATTGAAATAACTAGAAAAGAAAAACTACCTTTGGTTGGGTTGCCTCCCAACAAACGCTCGTTTACTGTCATTAGCTTGACATGCTGTTCCTGACTTTCTTCCTCTTCCTCCAGTTTGTTAAGAGGAATGACTTCAAGTGGATAAAGGAGCTAGTTAGTTCCCCTTGTTGTGAATGCCTCTTTCCAGCAAGCTTTCCCTTGTGATTGGCTTGAGTGAACTTGCTTGTTGGCTCAGGAGTTGGATTGTTCTTCGACCTTCTCTTCTTCATGGATATGGTCCTTTGTTTCTCGGTCACAATCCTCATTTTGGTGCTTGTTTCTACTGCCTTCACATCCTTGATCTCAGAACTTGGTTGTTGTTGGACAGTTGGAGTATCCTGTTCATCAAAAGCTTTCTGAATTTGTGGTTCAATGAACCCTTCCTCTTTGCAACTCTCTGTTTCATTGGAGTGTGATCTCCCTTGATTGACTTTCTCCCTTTCTTGTTCTTCTGATTCCTCCCTTGGGTTTGCCATGGTATCACTAGAAGAATTGTGGGTAGGGATTTGCTTTGATAGATATCCAATTTGTGCTTCTAGCTTTTGAATGGCAGCACCTTGATTTTGTAAGTTGGATATCACTTCTTCCTTAAAGCTTTTCAAATCGGCCACATCTCTGCCCATAGTTGCAAGCATTCCTTCCATCCTAGTTAACTGATCATGAAGTGATTGGTTCGGATTGGGTTGATGAGGTTGATTATCTTGGCTGTGATATGGTGGCTGGGAGTATGTGTTTTGTGTGGGCTGATAGAGTCTTTGGTTGGAGTGTTGGTAGTGGTATGACTCTTGTGTGTAGTGGAATGAGTCTTGTGGATAGTGAAATGAATTGTATGAATTTGAGAAGGAATTTTGTGCTGAGAAATGCTCAAATGATGAAGAATTTGGATATGTAAAACTAGGAGGTGAGGTTGGATAATTCAGAGGTGATGGCTCTTAATGAATGGGGTGTGAATAAGTGAAATCTCTTTGGTTTTGATCTTCCCAGCCACAACTTGAGTAGTGATCAAATTCACCAAAACATGGACCATTTTGTGGCTCTGGGAAGTACCCCGTTTCCTGTTCCTGATACTCCCACCCACCATGAGCATAATAACATGAATCATTCTGTGGTGGTGGAGAGTTTCTCATGAATTTTGATTGACCAAAAGATGATGGATACTCCTTTTTTTTTTTGCAATGTGCTCAGTCTCAAACAATACTCATCCAAAGATAGTGGAAATTCCATAGTGAGGCAATATCACAAACAGCTAGTGGTTAGTATGCTAACAAGTGAATAAGCAAAGAAAACAAATTAAAATTTGCAGAAATTAGCAGTAATAAACTGAAACAAAAACTATTAACAAAAGAAAAGAAAAATTGCTCAATCTAGTCAACTTCCAATTGGAGAATTGTCAATCGAAAACCAATTCCCCGGCAACGGCGCCATAAACTTGATGTGCTATAAACTTGATAGCTACGATTTTAGGAAATTGCACGATCGGCAAAAATTCCTTCCGGCAAGTGCACCGGTTATCATCAAGTAAAAACTCACAATAGAGTGAGGTCGAATCCCACAAGGATTGGTTGAGTGAGCAATTCAGATTAGAAGTGTGTTCTAGTTGAGCGGAATCAAGATTTAGATGAGAATTGCGGAATGTAAAATTGGCGGAAAACGTAAATGGCAAGAAATTGAAATTTGCGGAATCTTAAATTGCATGAATTAAAGAGCTAGAAACTAAATTGCTGAAATAAAAAGGGGATCGGGGTGATTGCATGAATTTAAGTACAGAATGTAAAGAGAAAGTGGTAGATCAGAAATGGGGAATTCATTGGGTTTCAGGAGATATTGAGATTTCCGAATCAAAACATTTTTATCCCTTCCTCAACCAATGCATTCATTGAATTTTGCTTGGCAATCTTATATGATTGGATCCCAATCCCTTGGCTCACCAGTTCTCTCTAAAAACAAACAAATTCCCAATCCCTTGGTTTAAATGTTCATAAGAAGAGATGATGCTCGATCACTGATTATACCACACAGTTTCATGAACCACAATTTGGTAGGATTACATGTCACAATATCCATCCAAACCCCAATCCAATTCACTGTGAGAAAGCTTCTCTAGCATGAATCCTCCATTCCTTTCCCAAGGTTCCGAAGGATTCCAATTATGGATAGTTTCTTTCCCAAGACAACTAACCAATGGAATTAGATCGAGAAGCTTTCTAACAAAATTCAAGAGAAAAGATTGAAGAAGAAGATAAAAACTATTATTGATTCATTGAATTACAATAGAGCTCCCTAACCCAATGAAAGGGGTTTAGTGAGTCATAGCTCTGAATTCAATTACAAAGAGTATGAAAAGTGATTTCCAAAACTCAAGGTAAAAGTCCCCCTCAGGGGCTGGATTCCCCTTCAATCCAGTCTGTTTCAAATGCAGAAACTAAGGCCTTTAAATAGACTCCCTAAATTACAAAATGAAAATGAAATTAAAAGCAAATTACAATCAAATGAAAATAAACTATTCTAGATGATTCTTGTGGCCTTGATTTGGTGTTGTTGATGGGCCTTGCTTGCTTGAAGGGTAGAGTGACATAATTGATCCAAAAAGGATAATGATCCATTAAACTACACTCAAACGTTGCACCCCCTTTCTTGAGTCGTCACTTTGTTCTCTTGTCAACCTTGCCAATTTGATGCCAAATATAGACTATTATACCTCGTTGGAAAGCTATGGATGTCAGCTTTCTAACGCAACTGGAAGCACCTCAATTGGATCTCTATAGCTCAAGTTATGCTTGATTGAAGGTGACAAGGTTGCTGGTTGGTTTGACAGCGTTTAAGCCAACGTTTAAGTCACTTAAACGTGCTCGAAAATGCCAATTTTGGGAGCTCAGTTGCATTGTCCACCCCATACTTCTATACATCGTTGGAAAGCTCTGGATGTCTACTTTCCAATGCAACTGGAAGCGCATCATTTGGAGTTCTACAACTCGAGTTATACTCCATGGAAGGTGAAGAGGTCAGCTGGCCTGATTGCATGTTGGTACTATGCTCTTCTATGCACATTACGGGGCTGTTTTCTCCCTCAATTTTTAGTATCCACCATGCATGCCATATATGCTTGGAAAGCTCTAGATGTCTTCTTTCCAATTCATTTTGAATCACCTCATTTGGAGTTTTGTAGCTCAAGTTATTTATGTTTGAAGAAGGCATGGTCAAGCTGTTCCATATAACACGTTTAAGCTCCAGTTTAAGCTTAAACTGGAGCTTAAACGCTGGTACTCCCTGGAGGCACAAGCTCGAGCACGTTTAAGCTCCAGTTTATGCTTAAACTGGAGCTTAAACGTTGGAAGCATCCTGGAGCAATTCCCTTCCTGGCATTTAAGTTCCAGTTTAAGCTTAAACTGGAACTGGAACTTAAACGCCACAAATGATATCCAGGCTTCCTTCATTGATTTTTGTTGCTTCTTTGCCTAGCCTCTTCTTCCCTGAAATCATCCAAACAACTGCATCAAAGTCTTGCTAAAATTCATGAGAATTCTTCCATTCATAGCATTCAAGGAATATAACTAAAAACTCATGGAATTTGCATCAAAATCTTCATGTTTGAATGATTTACGACAAGCATGACTATTTGGCCCAAATGATTACTTGAGGCTCAAGAAAATGCATAAAACAACTAAAAATAAAAGAAAAAGGCTAGTGAAACTAGCCTAAGATGCCTTGGCATCATTAGCCCAGCCAGATGCATGCACAAGATCCTATTGGAGGATGATGCTAAGCCAGTGGTTCAACCACAGAGGCGGCTGAATCCAGCCATGAAGGAGGTGGTGCAGAAAAAGGTCACTAAGTTACTAGAGGCTGAGATTATTTATCCTATTTCTGATAGCTCTTGGGTGAGCCCTGTCCAAGTTATCCCCAAGAAGGGCGGCATAACAATGTTTCATAATGAAAAGAATGAACTGGTTCCTACAAGAACAGTTACAGGGTGGCGTATGCGTATTGACTATAGAAGGCTCAATACAGCCACCAGAAAGGATCATTTTCCTTTGCCATTCACAGATCAGATGCTAGAGAGACTAGCAGGTCATGAATACTACTGCTTTTTAGATGGCTATTCAGGTTACAACCAAATTACAGTAGATCCTCAAGACCAAGAGAAAATAGCATTCACATGTCCATCTAGAGTATTTGCCTACAGAAGGATGCCATTTGGTCTGTGCAATGCACCTGCAACCTTTCAAAGGTGCATGCTCTCTATCTTCTCTGATATGGTAGAGAAATTTCTGGAAGTCTTCATGGATGACTTTTCAGTATTTGGAGACTCATTCAGCTCCTGTCTTGACCATCTAGCACTTGTTCTGAAAAGGTGCCAAGAGACTAACCTGGTTTTAAACTGGGAGAAATGTCACTTTATAGCGACTGAAGGAATTATCCTTGGGCACAGAATTTTGAACATGGGAATAGAGGTGGATCAAGCTAAGGTAGAGGTAATTGAAAAATTACCACCACCTGCCAATGTTAAGGCAATCAGAAGCTTTCCGGGGCATGCAGGATTCTATAGGAGGTTTATAAAGGATTTTTCAAAAATTGCAAAACCTCTGAGCAATCTGCTAGCCGCTGATACACCATTTGTCTTTGACATAAAGTGTCTGCAGGCCTTTGAGACTCTGAAAGATAAGCTGGTCACAGCACCAGTCATTTCTATACCAGATTGGACATTACCATTCGAACTAATGTGTGATGCGAGTGACCATGCCATTGGTGCAGTATTAGGACAGAGGCATGACAAGCTTCTGCATGTCATTTATTATGCTAGCCATGTTTTAAATGGCGCACAGAAGAATTACACAACCACTGAAAAGGAGTTACTTGCAGTGGTTTATGCCATTGACAAGTTCAGATCTTATTTAGTAGGATCAAAAGTGATTGTGTACACTGACCAAGCTGCTCTAAAATATCTCCTCACAAAGCAGGATTCAAAACCCAGACTCATAAGATGGGTGTTGCTTCTGCAAGAGTTTGATATAGAAATAAGAGACAGAAAAAGGGACAGAGAACCTAGTAGCTGATCACTTGTCCCGGATAGAACTAGTAGTAGGAGCGTCCCTCCCTCCTACTGAGATCTCTGAAACATTTCCGGATGAGCAACTCTTTGCCATTCAGGAAGTACCGTGGTTTTCAGACATTGCAAACTATAAAGCTATGAGATTTATACCCAAAGAGTACAGTAGGCAGCAAACAAAAAAATTGGTTTCTGATGTAAAGTACTACTTGTGGGATAAACCATATCTCTTTAAGAGATGTGCAGATGGAATAATCCGTAGATGTGTGCCTAGAGAAGAGGCACAGAAGATCCTATGGCATTGCCATGGATCACAATATAGAGGACATTTCGGAGGTGAGGAAACAGCCACAAAGGTTCTCTAATGTGGCTTCTACTGGCCTACTCTCTATAGAGACTCCCGAGAGTTTGTACATAACTGTGACAGTTGCCAGAGAGCTGGTAATCTGCCTTACAGTTATACCATGCCTCTGCAAGGGATCTTAGAGATTGAGTTGTTTGATGTATGGGGTATTGACTTCATGGGGCCTTTCCCACCATCATATTCAAACACTTATATTCTGGTGGCAGTAGACTATGTATCTAAATGGGTAGAGGCAATTGTAATACCCACTAATGATACTAAGACAGTGATGAAGTTCCTCCAGAAGCATATCTTCAGCAGGTTCGGTGTCCCTAAGGTACTGATCAGTGATGGAGGCACTCATTTCTGCAATAAACATCTTGACTCTGCTCTGATCCGATATAGAATTAACCACAAAGTGGCAACTCCATATCATCTACAGACAAATGGGCAGGCTGAAGTCTCAAATAGAGAACTAAAATAAATCCTGGAATGGACTGTAAGTACCTGTAGAAGGGATTGGGCAAGAAGTCTGGATGATGCTCTATGGGCAAACAGAACCGCATTCAAGACTCCTATAGGGACCTCTCCATACCAGCTTGTGTATGGAAAAGCCTGTCATCTGCCAGTGGAACTAGAACACAAGGCCTACTGGGCAACCAGGTTCCTAAACCTTGATGCTAAAGTAGCTGGAGAGAAAAGATTACTCCAGTTAAATGAGCTGGAGGAGTTCATACTCAATGCTTTTGAAAATGCTAAAATTTACAAGGAGAAAGCAAAAAGGTGGCATGACAAAAAGCTGTCATCTAGAGTCTTTGAGCCAGGATAGAAGGTTCTGCTGTTTAACTCTAGGCTCAAATTGTTCCCTGGGAAATTGAAATCCCGGTGGAAGGGGCCATATGTGATTACAAGTGTGTCACCATATGGATATGTAGAGCTTCAGGATATTGACTCTGACAAAAAGTTCAATGTTAATGGACAGAGAGTCAAACATTATCTTGAAGGCAATGTTGAACAAGAGTGCTCAAAACTGAGACTAAATTAAAAGCTTAGTAAAGTCAGCTAAAGATAGTAAAGAAGCACTTGTTGGGAGACAACCCAACCATTATAAAAAATTAGATGTTTATAACAATTATATGAGTCTATTTAATTTTGTTATTCATGTTCGTTAATGCATTTCAGTGAATAAGTCAAGGAAATGAAGGTTCAGGACATAAAGCAGAGGAATCACAGAGAAAAAGAGCTCACTTGCGTCAAAATTCCAGTAAAGGGGCATTTTGGGCGTTAAATGCCAGAATGGCTATCATTCTGGGCGTTTAACGCCAGTAAGGCTATCATTCTAGGCGTTAAACACCAGAATGGGCAGCATTCTAGGCGTTTGGGCATTCAGAAAAAAAGCCAGTAACAAAGAAATTTTGGCATTTAACGCCAGCCAAGTATCCTGGCTGGGTGTTAAACGCCCGAATTGGCTGCCAGATGGGCGTTAAACGCCAGAATGGCTATCATTCTGGGCGATTAATGCAAGAACATCAAAGGAGAGGTAATTTTGTTTCCAATTTGATTTTTATTCAATTTATCATGTTTTAATTCATAATTTTTTTTGCAAAAAAAATATTTCAAATGTTCATCTTTCAATTTCTATTTTCAAAAACTAATAATCCTTTTAATTCTTTTTAATTCTTTTTAATTCTTGTCCATATCTTTTTCCAAACTTACAAATCTTCTCAAATTCTCAAATCCTTTTAATTTTTTTAACATTAACAAGTTTTTCAAAATTAATTACCTCATTCTTCTTCTACTCTATTCTATCTTATTTTGCTCGAGGACGAGCAAAGCTTTTAAGTTTGGTGTGGAAAAGTTCTGCTTTTTCCTTTCCATTACCACTTATGGCACCCAAAGTCGGAGAATCCTCTAGAAAGAGGAAAGGGAAGGCAATTGCTTCTGCCTCCAAACCTTGGGAGATGGAGAAATTCATCACCAAAGTCCATCACTAAGAAAGAGGATAGAGCAAACTAGAAGAGCTCAAGCACTCCATTGGACCATCAAGAGGAAGAAGTAGCCGCCATTACTAAGGTGGACCAGCTCCTTAATTTCCTTGCTTTTATTGTTACTTGTCTGTTTTTATGTTTATTTTCCATCTAAGTCTTGTTTTTATTACATGATCATTAGTGTTTAGAGTCTATCTCTTAAAGCTATGAATGATTCCATGAATCTCTCACATTTCTTAACTGAAAAATACTTTTATTTGCAAACGAAAAAGAAGTACATGAATTTTGAATTTTATCTTAAAAATAGTTTAATTATTTTGATATGGTGGTAATATTTTTTGTTTTCTGAATGTATGCTTAAATAGTGCATATTTGAAATTGAAATTAAAAAAAGTTGGCTCTTGAAAGAATAATGAAAAAGGAGACATGTTATTGGTGATTAATCATAAAATTGATTCTTGAAGCAAGAAAAAGCAGTTAAAAAAAAGCAAAAGCATGTGAAAAAAAATTAAAAAAAAACCAATAACCATTTAAACCAAAAGGCAAGGGTAAAAGGATCCAAGGCTTTGAGCATTAATGGATAGGAGGGTCCAAAAGAATAAAATCCTGGCCTAAGCGGCTAAATCAAGCTGTCCCTAACCATGTGTTTATGTCATGAAGGTTCAAGTGAAAAGCTTGGGACTGAGTGGTTAAAGTCGTGATCCAAAGCAAAAGAGTGTGCTTAAGAACTCTAGGTACCTCTAACTGGGGACGCTAGCAAAGATGAGTCACAATCTGAAAAGGTTCACCCAGTTATGTGTCCATGGCATTTATGTATCCGGTGGTAATACTGGAAAACAAAATGCTAAGGGTCATGGCCAAGACTCATAAAGTAGCTGTGTTCAAGAATCAAAAAGAAATTAACTAGGAAAATCAATAGCATTATATGTATTTCTGAGTTCCAAAAGAGGCCAACAATTCTGAACTCCAATGGATAGAGAGATGCCAAAACTATTCAGAGGCAAAAAGCTACTAGTCCCGCTCATCTAATTAAAACTAATCTTCATTGATATTTTGAAATCTATTATATTTTCTCTTTTTTTTATCTTATTTTGTTTTTGGTTGCTTGGGGACAAGCAACAATTTAAGTTTGGTGTTGTGATGAGCGGATAATTTATACGATTTTTGGCATTATTTTTAGGTAGTTTTTAGTATATTTTTGTTACTTTTTATTATATTTTTATTAGTTTTTATGCAAAAATCACATTTCTGGACTTTACTATGAGTTTGTATGCTTTTCTGTAATTTCAGGTATTTTCTGGCTGAAATTGAGGGACATGAGCAAAAATCTTATTCAGAGGCTGAGAAAGGACTGCAAATGTTATTGGATTCTGAATTGGTGCATTCTTAATTGGGCTAGAAAGCTAGCATCTTGGACTTTCCAGCAATGTATAATAGTCCATACTTTGCCCTAGATTTGATGGCCCAAACTGGCATTAAACGCCAGCCAGAGACCCTTTTCTGGCGTAAAACGCCGGAACTGGCACCAAAACCGGAGTTGAACGTCCAAACTGGCACCCAAGCTGGCATTTAACTCCAAGAATGGCCTATGCACCTGAAAGCTTGAAAGCTTAGTCCAAACACTCACCAAGTGGGTCCCAGAAGTGGATTTCTGCACTATCTGCACTTAGTTACTGGTGCACGAAATTGTGATCACTACAACTTCGCACAACTAACCAGCAAGTGCACTGGGTCGTCCAAGTAATAAACCTTACGCGAGTAAGGGTCGATCCCACGGAGATTGTTGGTATGAAGCAAGCTATGGTCACCTTGTAAATCTTAGTCAGGCAGACTCAAATGGGTATGGGTGATATACGAATAAAACATAAAGATAAAGATAGAGATACTTATGTATTCCATTGGTGAGAATTTCAGATAAGCGAATGGAGATGCTTTGTCCCTTCCGTCTCTCTGCTTTCCTACTGTCTTCATCCAATCCTTCTTACTCCTTTCCATGGCAAGCTTATGCAAGGGTTTCACCGTTGTCAGTGGCTACCTCCCATCCTCTCAGTGGAAATGTTCAACGCACCCTGTCACGGCACGGCTATCCATCTGTCGGTTCTCAATCAGGCCGGAATAGAATCCAGTGATTCTTTTGCGTCTGTCACTAACGCCCCGCCCTCAGGAGTTTGAAGCACGTCACAGTCATTCAATCATTGAATCCTACTCAGAATACCACAGACAAGGTTAGACCTTCCGGATTCTCTTGAATGCCGCCATCAGTTCTTGCCTATACCACGAAGACTCTGATCTCACGGAATGGCTGGCTCGGTTGTCAGGCGAGCGCTCGGTTGTCAGGCGATCAACCATGCGTCGTGTATCAGGAATCCAAGAGATATTCACCCAATCTAAGGTAGAACGGAGGTGGTTGTCAGTCACACGTTCATAGGTGAGAATGATGATGAGTGTCACGGATCATCACATTCATCAAGTTGAAGAACAAGTGATATCTTGGAACAAGAACAAGCGGAATTGAATAGAAGAACAATAGTAATTGCATTAATACTCGAGGTACAGCAGAGCTCCACGCCTTAATCTATGGTGTGTAGAAACTCCACCGTTGAAAATACATAAGAATAAGGTCTAGGCATGGCCGTGAGGCCAGCCTCCCAAAGAGGGTTCAATCATAAAAACATGATCAAAAGATTTTAAAATACAATAGTAAAAGGTCCTATATATAGAGAACTAGTAGCCTAGGGTGTACAGAGATGAGTAAATGACATAAAAATCCACTTCCGGGCCCACTTGGTGTGTGCTTGGGCTGAGCAATGAAGCATTTTCGTGTAGAGACTCTTCTTGGAGTTAAACGCCAGCTTTTGTGCCAGTTTGGGCGTTTAACTCCCATTTTGGTGCCAGTTCCGGCGTTTAACGCTGGGAATTCTGAAGGTGACTTTGAACGCCGGTTTGGGCCATCAAATCTTGGGCGAAGTATAGACTATCATATATTGCTGGAAAGCCCAGGATGTCTACTTTCCAACGCCGTTGAGAGCGCGCCAATTAGGCTTCTGTAGCTCCAGAAAATCCACTTCGAGTGTAGGGAGGTCAGAATCCAACAGCATCTGCAGTCCTTTTCAGCCTCTGAATCAGATTTCTGCTCAGATCCCTCAATTTCAGCCAGAAAATACCTGAAATCACAGAAAAACACACAAACTCATAGTAAAGTTCAGAAAAGTGAATTTTAACTAAAAACTAATAAAAATATACTAAAAACTAACTAAATCCTACTAGAAACATACTAAAAACAATGCCAAAAAGCGTACAAATTATCCGCTCATCACAACACCAAACTTAAATTGTTGCTTGTCCCCAAGCAACTGAAAATCAAATAAGATCAAAAGAAGAGAATATGCAATGAATTCCAAAAACATCTATGAAGATCAGTATTAATTAGATGAGCGGGGCTTTTAGCTTTTTGCCTCTGAACAGTTTTGGCATCTCACTCTATCCTTTGAAATTCAGAATGATTGGCTTCTTTAGGAACTTAGAATCCAGATAGTGTCATTGATTCTCCTAGTTAAGTATGATGATTCTTGAACACAGCTACTTATTGAGTCTTGGCCGTGGCCCAAAGCACTCTGTCTTCCAGTATTACCACCGGATACATACATGCCACAGACACATAATTAGGTGAACCTTTTCAGATTGTGACTCAGCTTTACTAGAGTCCCCAATTAGAGGTGTCCAGGGTTCTTAAGCACACTCTTTTTGCCTTGGATCACAACTTTATTTCTTTCTTTTTCTCTTTCTCTTTTTTTTTTCGTTTTTTTTCTCTTTTTTTTTCGCTTCTTTTTCTCTTTTTTTTTTGAATTCACTGCTTTTTCTTGCTTCAAGAATCATTTTTATGATTTTTCAGATCCTCAGTAACATGTCTCCTTTTTCATCATTCTTTCAAGAGCCAACATTCATGAACCACAAATTCAAAAGACATATGCACTGTTTAAGCATACATTCAGAAAACAAAAGTGTTGCCACCCCATCAAAATAATTAATCTGTTATAAAATTCAAAATTCATGCAATTCTTCTCTTTTTCAATTAAGAACATTGTTTATTTAAGAAAGGTGATGGATTCATAGGACATTCATAACTTTAAGGCATAGACACTAAGACACTAATGATCATAAGACACAAACATAGACAAACATAAGCATGAAAATTTCGAAAAACAGTAAAATAAAGAACAAGGAGATTAAAGAACGGGTCCACCTTAGTGATGGCGGCTTGTTCTTCCTCTTGAAGGTCTTATGGAGTGCTTGAGCTCCTCAATGTCTCTTCCTTGTCTTTGTTGCTCCTCTCTCATGATTCTTTGATCTTCTCTAATTTCATGGAGGAGAATAGAGTGTTCTTGGTGCTCCACCCTTAGTTGTCCCATGTTGGAACTCAATTCTCCTAGGGAGGTGTTCAGTTGCTCCCAATAGTCTTGTGGAGGAAAGTGTATCCCTTGAGGCATCTCAGGGATCTCATGATGAGAGGGGTCTCTTGTTTGCTCCATCCTTTTCTTAGTGATGGGCTTGTCCTCATCAATGGGGATGTCTCCTTCTATGTTAACTCCTACTGAATAACAGAGGTGACAAATGAGATGAAGAAAGGCTAACCTTGCCAAGGTAGAGGACTTGTCCGCCACCTTATAGAGTTCTTGGGCTATAACCTCATGAACTTCCACTTCTTCTCCAATCATGATGCTATGAACCATGATGGCCCGGTCTAGAGTAACTTCAGACCGGTTGCTAGTGGGAATGATTGAGCGTTGGATAAACTCCAACCATCCTCTACCCACGGGCTTGAGGTCATGCCTTCTCAATTGAACCGGCTTCCCTCTTGAATCTCTCTTCCATTGGGCGCCCTCTTCACAAATGTCAGTGAGGACTTGGTCCAACCTTTGATCAAAGTTGACCCTTCTAGTGTAAGGATGTTCATCTCCTTGCATCATGGGCAAGTTGAATGCCAACCTTACATTTTCCGGACTAAAATCCAAGTATTTCCCCCGAACCATAGTAAGCCAATTCCTTGGATTCGGGTTCATACTTTGATCATGGCTCTTGGTGATCCATGCATTGGCATAGAACTCTTGAACCATTAAGATTCTGACTTGCTGAATGGGGTTGGTAAGGACTTCCCAACCTCTTCTTCGGATCTCATGTCGGATCTCCGGATATTCACTCTTTTTGAGTGAAAAAGGGACCTCGGGGATCACCTTCTTCAAGGCCACAACTTCATAGAAGTGGTCTTGATGCACCCTTGAGATGAATCTCTCCATCTCCCATGACTCGGAGGTGGAAGCTTTTGCCTTCCCTTTCCTCTTTCTAGAGGTTTCTCCGGCCTTGGATGCCATAAATGGTTATGGAAAAACAAAAAGCAATGCTTTTACCACACCAAACTTAAAAGGTTTGCTCGTCCTCGAGCAAAAGAAGAAAGAAGAGAGTAGAAGAAGAAAAAATGAGGAAGAAGGGAATGGCTTTGTGTTCGGCCAAAGAGGGGGAGAAGTGGTGTTTAGGTTGTGTGAAAATGAAGAAGTGAAGAAGGGTTTATATAGGAGAGGGGGGCTCATGGTTCGGTCATGTATGGGTGGGTTTGGGAGGGAAAGTGGTTTGAATTTGAAGGGTGAGGTAGGTGGGGTTTTATGAAGGATGGATGTGAGTGGTGAAGAGAAGATGGGATTTGATAGGTGAAGGGTTTTTGGGGAAGAGGTATTGAGGTGATTGGTGAATGGGTGAAGAAGAAAAAGGGTGGTAGGGTTGGTGGGGATCCTGTGGGGTCCACAGATCCTGAGGTGTCAAGGAAAAGTCATCCATGCACCACATGGCATGCAAAATTGCGTTTTTAGCCAATTCTGGCGTTAAACGCCGGGCTGGTGCCCATTTCTGGAATTTAACGCCAGGTTCTTGCCCTTTCCTGGCGTTTAACGCCAGTCTGGTGCCCCTTCTCTGGCGTTAAACGCCCAGAATAGTGCCAGACTGGGCGTTAAACGCCCAACTGCTAGCCTTACTGGCGTTTAAATGCCAGCAACATCTTCCTCCAGGGTGTGCTGTTTTTCTTTCTATTTTTCATTCTGTTTTTGCTTTTTCAATTGTTTTTGTGCTTCTCATGATCATCAACCTACAAAAAAACATAAAATAACAAGGGGAAATAGATAAAATATAGTAAGATTGTGTTGCCTCCCAACAAGCGCTTCTTTAATGTCAGTAGCTTGACAGAGGGCTCTCATGGAGCCTCACAGATGCTCAGAGCAATGTTGGAACCTCCCAACACCAAACTTAGAGTTTGAAATGTGGGGGTTCAACACCAAACTTAGAGTTTGGTTGTGGCCTCCCAACACCAAACTTAGAGTTTGACTGTGGGGGCTCTGTTTGACTCTGATTTGAGAGAAGCTCTTCATGCTTCCTCTCCATGGTGACAGAGGGATATCCTTGAGCCTTAACCACAAAGGATTCTTCATTCACTTGAATGATCAGTTCACCTCCATCAACATCAATCACAGCCTTTGCTGTGGCTAGGAAGGGTCTGCCAAGGATGATAGATTCATCCATGCACTTCCTAGTCTCTAGGACTATGAAATCAGTAGGGATGTAATGGTCTTCAATCTTTACCAAAACATCCTCTACAAGTCCATAAGCTTGTTTTCTTGAATTGTCTGCCATCTCTAGTGAGATTCTTGTAGCTTGTACCTCAAAGATCCCTAGCTTCTCCATTACAGAGAGAGGCATGAGGTTTACACTTGACCCTAAGTCACACAGAGCCTTCTTGAAGGTCATGGTGCCTATGGTACAAGGTATTGAAAACTTCCCAGGATCTTGTCTCTTTTGAGGTAATTTCTGCCTAGACAAGTCATCCAGTTCTTTGGTGAGCAAAGGAGGTTTGTTCTCCCAAGTCTCATTTCCAAATAACTTGTCATTTAGCTTCATGATTGCTCCAAGGTATTTAGCAACTTGCTCTTCAGTGACATACTCATCCTCTTCAGAGGAGGAATACTCATCAGAGCTCATGAATGGCAGAAGTAAGTCTAATGAAATCTCTATGGTCTCATTTTGAGCCTCAGATTCCCATGGTTCCCCATTGGGGAACTCAGTGGAGGCCAGTGGACGTCTATTGAGGTCTTCCTCAGTGGCGTTCACTGACTCTCCTTCCTCTCCAAATTCGGCCATGTTGATGGCCTTGCACTCTCCTTTTGGATTTTCTTCTGTATTGCTTGGAAGAGTACTAGGAGGGAGTTCAGTAATTCTCTTGCTCAGCTGTCCCACTTGTGCCTCCAAATTCCTGATGGAGGACCTTGTCTCAGTCATGAAACTTTGAGTGGTTTTGATTAGATCAGAGACCATGGTTGCTAAGTCAGAGTGGTTCTGCTTAGAATTCTCTGTCTGTTGCTGAGAAGATGGTGGAAAAGGCTTGCCATTGCTAACCTGTTTCTTCCACCATTATTGTTGTTGAAACCTTGTTGAGGTCTCTGTTGATCCTTCTATGAGAAATTTGGATGATTTCTCCATGAAGAATTATAGGTGTTTCCATAGGGTTCTCCTAGGTAATTCACCTCTTCCATTGAAGGGTTCTCAGGATCATAAGCTTCTTCTTCAGATGAAGCATCCTTAGTACTGCCAGGTGCATTTTGCATTCCAGACAGACTTTGAGAAATCAAATTGACTTGTTGAGTCAATATCTTGTTCTGAGCCAGAATGGCATTCAGAGTATCAATCTCAAGAACTCCTTTCTTCTGATTAGTACCATTGTTCACAGGATTCCTTTCAGAAGTGTACATGAATTGGTTATTTGCAACCATTTCAATTAGCTCTTGAGCTTCTGCAGGCGTCTTCTTCAGATGAAGAGATCCTCCAGCAGAGCTATCCAAAGACATCTTGGACAGTTCAGAGAGACCATCATAGAAAATACCTATGATGCTCCATTCAGAAAGCATATCAGATGGACACTTTCTGATCAATTGTTTGTATCTTTCCCAAGCTTCATAGAGGGATTCTCCATCCTTCTGTCTGAAGGTTTGGACTTCCACTCTAAGCTTACTCAATTTTTGAGGTGGAAAGAACTTTGCTAAGAAGGCATTGACTAGCTTTTCCCATGAGTCCAGGCTTTCTTTAGGTTGTGAGTCCAACCATGTCCTAGCTCTGTCTCTTATAGCAAAAGGGAATAGCATAAGTCTGTAGACCTCAGGGTCAACCCCATTAGTCTTGACAGTGTCACAGATTTGCAAGAATTCAGCTAAGAACTGATGAGGATCTTCCAATGGAAGTCCATGGAACTTGCAATTCTGTTGCATTAGAGAAACTAATTGAGGCTTAAGCTCAAAGTTGTTTGCTCCAATGGCAGGGATAAAGATGCTTCTCCCATAGAAGTCGGGAGTAGGTGCAGTAAAGTCACCCAGCACCTTCCTTGCATTGTTTGCATTGTTGTTGTTTTCGGCTGCCATGTCTTCTTCTTTGAAGATTTCTGTTAGGTCCTCTACAGAGAGTTGTGCTTTAGCTGCTCTTAGCTTTCGCTTCAAGGTGCTTTCAGGTTCAGGGTCAGCTTCAACAAGAATGCTTTTGTCTTTGTTCCTGCTCATATGAAAGAGAAGAGAACAAGAAAATATAGAATCCTCTATGTCACAATATAGAGATTCCTTGAGGTGTCAGAGAAGAAGAAAATTAGAAGGAAGAGGTAGAAGAATTCGAACTTAATCAGATAGAGTTCGAATTGTGCATTGAGAAGGAGTGGTACTTCCATAAATAGAAGGATGTGAGAAGAGGGGAAGAAATTTTCGAAAATTAAGTGAAAGATTTTAAAAACATTTTGAAAAACTTTAATTTGATTTTCGAAAATCAAGAGTGAGAAAGAGATCAAGTAATTTTTGAAAAAGATTTTGAAATTAGAAATCAAAAAGATATGATTAAAAACTGTTTTGAAAACAATTTTAAAAAAGATTTGATTTTAAAAAATAATGACTTGCCTAACAAGAAAAGATATGATTCAAACATTAAACCTCTCTCAACAGAAAAGGCAACATATTTGAGATGTTGAATCAAATCATTAATTGTTAGCAAGTATCTTTGAAAAAGGAAAGAAATTGATTTTGAAAAAGATTTGATTGAAAAGATTTGATTTGAAAAAGATTTGATTTTGAAAAACTTTGAAAACTTGGAAAAAAATTGATTTGAAAACAAAATCTTCCCTCTTGTGCCATCCTGGCGTTAAACGCCCAGAATGGTGCACATTCTGGCGTTTAACGCCCAATGCACTACCTTTTTGGGCGTTAAACGCCCAACCAGGCACCCTGGCTGGCGTTTAAACGCCAATCTGTCCTTCTTCAGTGGGCGTTTTGAACGCCCAGCTTTTTCTGTGTAATTCCTCTGCTGCATGTTCTGAATCTTCAGTTCCCTATACTATTGACTTGAAAATAGAACCAAGATCAAATAAACAATGCATGCAAGACACCAAACTTAAAATTAGACACTAGACTCAAACAAGAAACATAAAATATTTTTGGTTTTTTATGATTTTGTAATTTTTTTTTGTGCTTTTTCGAAAATTATATGGAAATAGAAAATAAAGGTTTCAGAATTCTTAATTTGGATTCCAGGAATCATTGCAATGCTAGTCTAAGACTCCGGTCCAGGAATTAGACATGGCTTCACAGCCAGCCAAGCTTTCAAAGAAAGCTTCGGTCCAAAACACTAGACATGGCCAATGGCCAGCCAAGCCTTAGCAGATCATTGCTCCAATAGCCAGATTGATGGAGATCAACAAGCTCTTGTGATAATGAGTTGAAACCTCGGTCCAATAAAATTAGACATGGCTTTACAGCCAGCCAGACTTCAACAGATCATCATGAAACTCTAGAACTCATTCTTAAGAATTCTGAAAAATACCTAATCTAAGCAACAAGATGAACCGTCAGTTGTCCATACTCGAAACAATCCCCGGCAACGGCGCCAAAAACTTGGTGCACGAAATTGTGATCACTACAACTTCGCACAACTAACCAGCAAGTGCACTGGGTCGTCCAAGTAATAAACCTTACGCGAGTAAGGGTTGATCCTACGGAGATTGTTGGTATGAAGCAAGCTATGGTCACCTTGTAAATCTTAGTCAGGCAGACTCAAATGGGTATGGGTGATATACGAATAAAACATAAAGATAAAGATAGAGATACTTATGTATTCCATTGGTGAGAATTTCAGATAAGCGAATGGAGATGCTTTGTCCCTTCCGTCTCTCTGCTTTCCTATTGTCTTCATCCAATCCTTCTTACTCCTTTCCATGGCAAGCTTATGCAAGGGTTTCACCGTTGTCAGTGGCTACCTCCCATCCTCTCAGTGGAAATGTTCAACGCACCCTGTCACGGCACGGCTATCCATCTGTCGGTTCTCGATCAGGCCGGAATAGAATCCAGTGATTCTTTTGCGTCTGTCACTAACGCCCCGCCCTCAGGAGTTTGAAGCACGTCACAGTCATTCAATCATTGAATCCTACTCAGAATACCACAGACAAGGTTAGACCTTCCGGATTCTCTTGAATGCCGCCATCAGTTCTTGCCTATACCACGAAGACTCTGATCTCACGGAATGGCTGGCTCGGTTGTCAGGCGAGCGCTCGGTTGTCAGGCGATCAACCATGCGTCGTGTATCAGGAATCCAAGAGATATTCACCCAATCTAAGGTAGAACGGAGGTGGTTGTCAGTCACACGTTCATAGGTGAGAATGATGATGAGTGTCACGGATCATCACATTCATCAAGTTGAAGAACAAGTGATATCTTGGAACAAGAACAAGCGGAATTGAATAGAAGAACAATAGTAATTGCATTAATACTCGAGGTACAGCAGAGCTCCACGCCTTAATCTATGGTGTGTAGAAACTCCACCGTTGAAAATACATAAGAATAAGGTCTAGGCATGGCCGTGAGGCCAGCCTCCCAAAGAGGGTTCAATCATAAAAACATGATCAAAAGATTTTAAAATACAATAGTAAAAGGTCCTATATATAGAGAACTAGTAGCCTAGGGTGTACAGAGATGAGTAAATGACATAAAAATCCACTTCCGGGCCCACTTGGTGTGTGCTTGGGCTGAGCAATGAAGCATTTTCGTGTAGAGACTCTTCTTGGAGTTAAACGCCAGCTTTTGTGCCAGTTTGGGCGTTTAACTCCCATTTTGGTGCCAGTTCCGGCGTTTAACGCTGGGAATTCTGAAGGTGACTTTGAACGCCGGTTTGGGCCATCAAATCTTGGGCAAAGTATGGACTATCATATATTGCTGGAAAGCCCAGGATGTCTACTTTCCAACGCCGTTGAGAGCGCGCCAATTAGGCTTCTGTAGCTCTAGAAAATCCACTTCGAGTGTAGGGAGGTCAGAATCCAACAGCATCTGCAGTCCTTTTCAGCCTCTGAATCAGATTTCTGCTCAGATCCCTCAATTTCAGCCAGAAAATACCTGAAATCACAGAAAAACACACAAACTCATAGTAAAGTCCAGAAAAGTGAATTTTAACTAAAAACTAATAAAAATATACTAAAAACTAACTAAATCCTACTAGAAACATACTAAAAACAATGCCAAAAAGCGTACAAATTATCCGCTCATCACAACACCAAACTTAAATTGTTGCTTGTCCCCAAGCAATTGAAAATCAAATAAGATCAAAAGAAGAGAATATGCAATGAATTCCAAAAACATCTATGAAGATCAGTATTAATTAGATGAGCGGGGCTTTTAGCTTTTTGACTCTGAACAGTTTTGGCATCTCACTCTATCCTTTGAAATTCAGAATGATTGGCTTCTTTAGGAACTTAGAATCCAGATAGTGTCATTGATTCTCCTAGTTAAGTATGATGATTCTTGAACACAGCTACTTATTGAGTCTTGGTCGTGGCCCAAAGCACTCTGTCTTCCAGTATTACCACCGGATACATACATGCCACAGACACATATTTAGGTGAACCTTTTCAGATTGTGACTCAGCTTTACTAGAGTCCCCAATTAGAGGTGTCCAGGGTTCTTAAGCACACTCTTTTTGCCTTGGATCACAACTTTATTTCTTTCTTTTTCTCTTTCTCTTTTTTTTTCGTTTTTTTTCTCTTTTTTTTCGCTTCTTTTTCTCTTTTTTTTTTGTATTCACTGCTTTTTCTTGCTTCAAGAATCATTTTTATGATTTTTCAGATCCTCAGTAACATGTCTCCTTTTTCATCATTCTTTCAAGAGCCAACATTCATGAACCACAAATTCAAAAGACATATGCACTGTTTAAGCATACATTCAGAAAACAAAAGTGTTGCCACCCCATCAAAATAATTAATCTGTTAAAAATTCAAAATTCATGCAATTCTTCTCTTTTTCAATTAAGAACATTATTTATTTAAGAAAGGTGATGGATTCATAGGACATTCATAACTTTAAGGCATAGACACTAAGACACTAATGATCATAAGACACAAACATAGACAAACATAAGCATGAAAATTTCGAAAAACAGTAAAATAAAGAACAAGGAGATTAAAGAACGGGTCCACCTTAGTGATGGCGGCTTGTTCTTCCTCTTGAAGGTCTTATGGAGTGCTTGAGCTCGTCAATGTCTCTTCCTTGTCTTTGTTGCTCCTCTCTCATGATTCTTTGATCTTCTCTAATTTCATGGAGGAGAATAGAGTGTTCTTGGTGCTCCACCCTTAGTTGTCCCATGTTGGAACTCAATTCTCCTAGGGAGGTGTTCAGTTGCTCCCAATAGTCTTGTGGAGGAAAGTGCATCCCTTGAGGCATCTCAGGGATCTCATGATGAGAGGGGTCTCTTGTTTGCTCCATCCTTTTCTTAGTGATGGGCTTGTCCTCATCAATGGGGATGTCTCCTTCTATGTTAACTCCTACTGAATAACAGAGGTGACAAATGAGATGAAGAAAGGCTAACCTTGCCAAGGTAGAGGACTTGTCCGCCACCTTATAGAGTTCTTGGGCTATAACCTCATGAACTTCCACTTCTTCTCCAATCATGATGCTATGAACCATGATGGCCCGGTCTAGAGTAACTTCAGACCGGTTGCTAGAGGGAATGATTGAGCGTTGGATAAACTCCAACCATCCTCTACCCACGGGCTTGAGGTCATGCCTTCTCAATTGAACTGGCTTCCCTCTTGAATCTCTCTTCCATTGGGCGCCCTCTTCACAAATGTCAGTGAGGACTTGGTCCAACCTTTGATCAAAGTTGACCCTTCTAGTGTAAGGATGTTCATCTCCTTGCATCATGGGCAAGTTGAATGCCAACCTTACATTTTCCGGACTAAAATCCAAGTATTTCCCCCGAACCATAGTAAGCCAATTCCTTGGATTCGGGTTCATACTTTGATCATGGCTCTTGGTGATCCATGCATTGGCATAGAACTCTTGAACCATTAAGATTCCGACTTGTTGAATGGGGTTGGTAAGGACTTCCCAACCTCTTCTTCGGATCTCATGTCGGATCTCCGGATATTCACTCTTTTTGAGTGAAAAAGGGACCTCGGGGATCACCTTCTTCAAGGCCACAACTTCATAGAAGTGGTCTTGATGCACCCTTGAGATGAATCTCTCCATCTCCCATGACTCGGAGGTGGAAGCTTTTGCCTTCCCTTTCCTCTTTCTAGAGGTTTCTCCGGCCTTGGATGCCATAAATGGTTATGGAAAAACAAAAAGCAATGCTTTTACCACACCAAACTTAAAAGGTTTGCTCGTCCTCGAGCAAAAGAAGAAAGAAGAGAGTAGAAGAAGAAGAAATGAGGAAGAAGGGAATGGCTTTGTGTTCGGCCAAAGAGGGGGAGAAGTGGTGTTTAGGTTGTGTGAAAATGAAGGAGTGAAGAAGGGTTTATATAGGAGAGGGGGGCTCATGGTTCGGTCATGTATGGGTGGGTTTGGGAGGGAAAGTGGTTTGAATTTGAAGGGTGAGGTAGGTGGGGTTTTATGAAGGATGGATGTGAGTGGTGAAGAGAAGATGGGATTTGATAGGTGAAAGGTTTTTGGGGAAGAGGTATTGAGGTGATTGGTGAATGGGTGAAGAAGAAATAGGGTGGTAGGGTTGGTGGGGATCCTGTGGGGTCCACAGATCCTGAGGTGTCAAGGAAAAGTCATCCATGCACCACATGGCATGCAAAATTGCGTTTTTAGCCAATTCGGCGTTAAACGCCGGGCTGGTGCCCATTTCTGGCATTTCACGCCAGGTTCTTGCCCTTTCCTGGTGTTTAACGCCAGTCTGGTGCCCCTTTTCTGGCGTTAAACGCCCAGAATGGTGCCAGACTGGGCGTTAAACGCCCAACTGCTAGCCTTACTGGCGTTTAAATGCCAGCAACATCTTCCTCCAGGGTGTGCTATTTTTCTTTCTATTTTTCATTCTGTTTTTGCTTTTTCAATTATTTTTGTGCTTCTCATGATCATCAACCTACAAAAAAACATAAAATAACAAAGGGAAATAGATAAAATATAGTAAGATTGGGTTGCCTCCCAACAAGCGCTTCTTTAATGTCAGTAGCTTGACAGAGGGCTCTCATGGAGCCTCACAGATGCTCAGAGCAATGTTGGAACCTCCCAACACCAAACTTAGAGTTTGAAATGTGGGAGTTCAACACCAAACTTAGAGTTTGGTTGTGGCCTCCCAACACCAAACTTAGAGTTTGACTGTGGGGGCTCTGTTTGACTCTGATTTGAGAGAAGCTCTTCATGCTTCCTCTCCATGGTGACAGAGGGATATCCTTGAGCCTTAAACACAAAGGATTCTTCATTCACTTGAATGATCAGTTCACCTCTATCAACATCAATCACAGCCTTTGCTATGGCTAGGAAGGGTCTGCCAAGGATGATAGATTCATCCATGCACTTCCTAGTCTCTAGGACTATGAAATCAGTAGGGATGTAATGGTCTTCAATCTTTACCAAAACATCCTCTACAAGTCCATAAGCTTGTTTTCTTGAATTGTCTGCCATCTCTAGTTAGATTCTTGCAGCTTGTACCTCAAAGATCCCTAGCTTCTCCATTACAGAGAGAGGCATGAGGTTTACACTTGACCCTAAGTCACACAGAGCCTTCTTGAAGGTCATGGTGCCTATGGTACAAGGTATTGAAAACTTCCCAGGATCTTGTCTCTTTTGAGGTAATTTCTGCCTAGACAAGTCATCCAGTTCTTTGGTGAGCAAAGGAGGTTTGTTCTCCCAAGTCTCATTTCCAAATAACTTGTCATTTAGCTTCATGATTGCTCCAAGGTATTTAGCAACTTGCTCTTCAGTGACATACTCATCCTCTTCAGAGGAGGAATACTCATCAGAGCTCATGAATGGCAGAAGTAAGTCTAATGAAATCTCTATGGTCTCATTTTGAGCCTCAGATTCCCATGGTTCCCCATTGGGGAACTCAGTGGAGGCCAGTGGACGTCTATTGAGGTCTTCCTCAGTGGCGTTCACTGCCTCTCCTTCCTCTCCAAATTCGGCCATGTTGATGGCCTTGCACTCTCCTTTTGGATTTTCTTCTGTATTGCTTGGAAGAGTACTAGGAGGGAGTTCAATAATTCTCTTGCTCAGCTGTCCCACTTGTGCCTCCAAATTCCTGATGGAGGACCTTGTCTCAGTCATGAAACTTTGAGTGGTTTTGATTAGATCAGAGACCATGGTTGCTAAGTCAGAGTGGTTCTGCTTAGAATTCTCTGTCTGTTGCTGAGAAGATGGTGGAAAAGGCTTGCCATTGCTAACCTGTTTCTTCCACCATTATTGTTGTTGAAACCTTGTTGAGGTCTCTGTTGATCCTTCTATGAGAAATTTGGATGATTTCTCCATGAAGAATTATAGGTGTTTCCATAGGGTTCTCCTAGGTAATTCACCTCTTCCATTGAAGGGTTCTCAGGATCATAAGCTTCTTCTTCAGATGAAGCATCCTTAGTACTGCCAGGTGCATTTTGCATTTCAGACAGACTTTGAGAAATCAAATTGACTTGTTGAGTCAATATCTTGTTCTGAGCCAGAATGGCATTCAGAGTATCAATCTCAAGAACTCCTTTCTTCTGATTAGTACCATTGTTCACAGGATTCCTTTCAGAAGTGTACATGAATTGGTTATTTGCAACCATTTCAATTAGCTCTTGAGCTTCTGCAGGCGTCTTCTTCAGATGAAGAGATCCTCCAGCAGAGCTATCCAAAGACATCTTGGACAGTTCAGAGAGACCATCATAGAAAATACCTATGATGCTCCATTCAGAAAGCATATCAGATGGACACTTTCTGATCAATTGTTTGTATCTTTCCCAAGCTTCATAGAGGGATTCTCCATCCTTCTGTCTGAAGGTTTGGACTTCCACTCTAAGCTTACTCAATTTTTGAGGTGGAAAGAACTTTGCTAAGAAGGCATTGACTAGCTTTTCCCATGAGTCCAGGCTTTCTTTAGGTTGTGAGTCCAACCATGTCCTAGCTCTGTCTCTTATAGCAAAAGGGAATAGCATAAGTCTGTAGACCTCAGGGTCAACCCCATTAGTCTTGACAGTGTCACAGATTTGCAAGAATTCAGCTAAGAACTGATGAGGATCTTCCAATGGAAGTCCATGGAACTTGCAATTCTGTTGCATTAGAGAAACTAATTGAGGCTTAAGCTCAAAGTTGTTTGCTCCAATGGCAGGGATAGAGATGCTTCTCCCATAGAAGTCGGGAGTAGGTGCAGTAAAGTCACCCAGCACCTTCCTTGCATTGTTTGCATTGTTGTTGTTTTTGGCTGCCATGTCTTCTTCTTTGAAGATTTCTGTTAGGTCCTCTACAGAGAGTTGTGCTTTAGCTGCTCTTAGCTTTCGCTTCAAGGTGCTTTCAGGTTCAGGGTCAGCTTCAACAAGAATGCTTTTGTCTTTGTTCCTGCTCATATGAAAGAGAAGAGAACAAGAAAATGTAGAATCCTCTATGTCACAATATAGAGATTCCTTGAGGTGTCAGAGAAGAAGAAAATTAGAAGGAAGAGGTAGAAGAATTCGAACTTAATCAGATAGAGTTCGAATTGTGCATTGAGAAGGAGTGGTACTTCCATAAATAGAAGGATGTGAGAAGAGGGGAAGAAATTTTCGAAAATTAAGTGAAAGATTTTAAAAACATTTTGAAAAACTTTAATTTGATTTTCGAAAATCAAGAGTGAGAAGAGATCAAGTAATTTTTGAAAAAGATTTTGAAATTAGAAATCAAAAAGATATGATTAAAAACTGTTTTGAAAACAATTTTAAAAAAGATTTGATTTTAAAAAATAATGACTTGCCTAACAAGAAAAGATATGATTCAACATTAAACCTCTCTCAACAGAAAAGGCAACATATTTGAGATGTTGAATCAAATCATTAATTGTTAGCAAGTATCTTTGAAAAAGGAAAGAAATTGATTTTGAAAAAGATTTGATTGAAAAGATTTGATTTGAAAAAGATTTGATTTTGAAAAACTTTGAAAACTTGGAAAAAAATTGATTTGAAAACAAAATCTTCCCTCTTGTGCCATCCTGGCGTTAAACGCCCAGAATGGTGCACATTCTGGCGTTTAACGCCCAATGCACTACCTTTTTGGGCGTTAAACGCCCAACCAGGCACCCTGGCTGGCGTTTAAACGCCAATCTGTCCTTCTTCAGTGGGCGTTTTGAACGCCCAGCTTTTTCTGTGTAATTCCTCTGCTGCATGTTCTGAATCTTCAGTTCCCTGTACTATTGACTTGAAAATAGAACCAAGATCAAATAAACAATGCATGCAAGACACCAAACTTAAAATTAGACACTAGACTCAAACAAGAAACATAAAATATTTTTGGTTTTTTTATGATTTTGTAATTTTTTTTTGTGCTTTTTCGAAAATTATATGGAAATAGAAAATAAAGGTTTCAGAATTCTTAATTTGGATTCCAGGAATCATTGCAATGCTAGTCTAAGACTCCGGTCCAGGAATTAGACATGGCTTCACAGCCAGCCAAGCTTTCAAAGAAAGCTTTGGTCCAAAACACTAGACATGGCCAATGGCTAGCCAAGCCTTAGCAGATCATTGCTCCAATAGCCAGATTGATGGAGATCAACAAGCTCTTGTGATGATGAGTTGAAACCTCGGTCCAATAAAATTAGACATGGCTTTACAGCCAGCCAGACTTCAACAGATCATCATGAAACTCTAGAACTCATTCTTAAGAATTCTGAAAAATACCTAATCTAAGCAACAAGATGAACCGTCAGTTGTCCATACTCGAAACAATCCCCGGCAACGGCGCCAAAAACTTGGTGCACGAAATTGTGATCACTACAACTTCGCACAACTAACCAGCAAGTGCACTGGGTCGTCCAAGTAATAAACCTTACGCGAGTAAGGGTTGATCCCACGGAGATTGTTGGTATGAAGCAAGCTATGGTCACCTTGTAAATCTTAGTCAGGCAGACTCAAATGGGTATGGGTGATATACGAATAAAACATAAAGATAAAGATAGAGATACTTATGTATTCCATTGGTGAGAATTTCAGATAAGCGAATGGAGATGCTTTGTCCCTTCCGTCTCTCTGCTTTCCTACTGTCTTCATCCAATCCTTCTTACTCCTTTCCATGGCAAGCTTATGCAAGGGTTTTACCGTTGTCAGTGGCTACCTCCCATCCTCTCAGTGGAAATGTTCAACGCACCCTGTCACGGCACGGCTATCCATCTGTCGGTTCTCGATCAGGCCGGAATAGAATCCAGTGATTCTTTTGCGTCTGTCACTAACGCCCCGCCCTCAGGAGTTTGAAGCACGTCACAGTCATTCAATCATTGAATCCTACTCAGAATACCACAGACAAGGTTAGACCTTCCGGATTCTCTTGAATGCCGCCATCAGTTCTTGCCTATACCACGAAGACTCTGATCTCACGGAATGGCTGGCTCGGTTGTCAGGCGAGCGCTCGGTTGTCAGGCGATCAACCATGCGTCGTGTATCAGGAATCCAAGAGATATTCACCCAATCTAAGGTAGAACGGAGGTGGTTGTCAGTCACACGTTCATAGGTGAGAATGATGATGAGTGTCACGGATCATCACATTCATCAAGTTGAAGAACAAGTGATATCTTGGAACAAGAACAAGCGGAATTGAATAGAAGAACAATAGTAATTGCATTAATACTCGAGGTACAGCAGAGCTCCACACCTTAATCTATGGTGTGTAGAAACTCCACCGTTAAAAATACATAAGAATAAGGTCTAGGCATGGCCGTGAGGCCAGCCTCCCAAAGAGGGTTCAATCATAAAAACATGATCAAAAGATTTTAAAATACAATAGTAAAAGGTCCTATATATAGAGAAGTAGTAGCCTAGGGTGTACAGAGATGAGTAAATGACATAAAAATCCACTTCCGGGCCCACTTGGTGTGTGCTTGGGCTGAGCAATGAAGCATTTTCGTGTAGAGACTCTTCTTGGAGTTAAACGCCAGCTTTTGTGCCAGTTTGGGCGTTTAACTCCCATTTTGGTGCCAGTTCCGGCGTTTAACGCTGGGAATTCTGAAGGTGACTTTGAACGCCGGTTTGGGCCATCAAATCTTGGGCAAAGTATAGACTATCATATATTGCTGGAAAGCCCAGGATGTCTACTTTCCAACGCCGTTGAGAGCGCGCCAATTGGGCTTCTGTAGCTCAAGAAAATCCACTTCGAGTGCAGGGAAGTCAGAATCCAACAGCATCTGCAGTCCTTTTCAGCCTCTGAATCAGATTTCTACTCAGATCCCTCAATTTCAGCCAGAAAATATCTGAAATCACAGAAAAACACACAAACTCATAGTAAAGTCCAGAAAAGTGAATTTTAACTAAAAACTAATAAAAATATACTAAAAACTAACTAAATCCTACTAGAAACATACTAAAAATAATGCCAAAAAGCGTACAAATTATCCGCTCATCAGTTACTCATTTTCTGTAAACCTAAGTTACTAGTTTAATATAAAAACTACCTTTAGAGATTCATTTTTTAATTTATGACATTTTACATCTCATATTGTATCTTCTACAGCATGAGTCTCTAAACCCCATGGGTGGGGTGAGGAGCTCTGCTGTGTTTCAATGGATTAATGCAATTACTATTATTTTCTATTCAATCACGCTTGCTTCTGTTCTAAGATACTCACTCGTACTTCAATATGAAGAATGTGATGATCCATGACACTCATCATCATTCTCAAATTTATGAACGCATGCTTGACAACCACTTCCGTTCTATCCGAACTCAACGTAGTCATTAGGCGACAGCTTGAGTGCGTATCTCTTAGATTTCTAATCCAGAAGTTTGACTTGCATCTTCTGACAATAGAGCATTCAAACTCGTGAGATTAAAACCTTCGTGGTAGAGGCTAGAACCAATTTCCAGCATTCCTGAGATCCGAAAAGTCTAAACCTTGTCTGTGGTATTCCGAGTAGGATCTGGGACGGGATGACTGTGACGAGTCTCAAACTCGTGAATGTTGGGCACAGTGACAGTGTGCAAAAGGATAGAGAGATCCTATTGTGACACAAGTGAGAACCAACAGATGATTAGTCGTGCGGTAGCTGTGCTTGGTATTTTTCATCCGAGACGAGAGATCTGACAATTGATTAGCGATACAGAAACCGTACCTGGACTATTTTCACTAAGAGGACGGATGGTAGCCATTGACAACGGTGATCCACCAACATATAGCTTGCAATGGAAGGAAGCCATGCATGTTTGGAGAATAAGACAGTAGGAAAGTAGAGATTCAGAAGACAGAGCATCTTTGAAACCTCAACCTGTTCTCCATTATTGAATAACAAGTATCATTCATTTCATGTTCTTTTACTTTTTACAAATGAAATCATTTTTATCACTAATCTCCTGACTAAGAGTTACAGGATAACCATAGCTTGCTTTAAGCCGACAATCTCCGTGGGATCAACCCTTACTCGCGTAAGGAATTATTACTTGGACGACCCAGTGCACTTGCTGGTTAGTTGTACCGGAGTTGTGAAAAGTGTGATCACAATTCTGTGCACCACCCACTACCCACTTTTCTGAGATTCCAATGGATATGCTTCTCCTGATCGGCTGTGTCATGGAGGGGAAGGAGGTCTACTTCCCCTAGTTGATCAGAAGAGGTATGTGGCGAGCACATATTAGGGGCCTCCTACCATTTTCTACTTTGGTCACTCGGATGATTGAGTTAGCTAGCGCCCGATGGAGGGATGATGACGCAATAGCACCACCCCCAGACGACGACGATAAGGAGGTTACTATTCTGTGGGGTACATGGGTGCACGAGAAGCCCCCATCTAGGCGCCACTCTCGAGCTAGAGCAGGAATAGAGGCAGCTAGACCTTCATCAGCAGCACCAGCAGGACCTTCCTTCTTCAGCAGCAGTACCTTTACTACCACCAGCACCCGAGCTGACCTACCTTCTGGTAAAGCATCTATTCTGATTCATGGAGCGCAGTGAGCGCCGGATTATGCGACGCTTAGACCGATTGGACCAGGCATTCGTAGCACAGGGCGTTGAGCTACCACCTCTTCCCGATTCTCCAGCATCTGATGAGGAGGAGCATGTGAAAGAGCCAGTTCAGCAGGAGGCACCCTCACAGACACAGGCTACACAGGAGACTCAGCCGCCTCCCGAGGAGCTAGTGACCCAGCCTCAGCCCCAGCTACAGCCAGATGCGACCATTGACCCCCCATTCTGAGCCAGAGCGCTAGCATCGAGGACAATGCTTGATCTTAAGTGTGGGGAGGTCACCATCGTCGCCATCGGTGCATTTGGTGAACATTTTTGGACACTATCTCCTAGTTTATCTTCTAGTTTATATTATTTTGCACCTTTTGGATCATTGTATATATTAGTATTGTGGATTGTGGATACTTTTGTTTAGTTTGTTTTGTTGATTTTACACCTTTGCTTTATATATTTACTTTTGCTTTATATAGTTGTTTTAGCTTGTTGTAGCTCGTGGTTGTGATTAGAAAAAAAAATATTTTGGATTGTTAAGACCTAGTTAACCCTTTTTGCATAAAAGAGCTTGTATTTGATTGGAAAAAAAGGGATTAACTAAGAATTTGTAGAATTTCTCAATCACAACGTTGCATTAATAAGCTTAATAAAAAATGATAAAATTTTCCAATGAATTTACCTATAGGGCACCACCCCAATTGATTGGAGGAATTTTTGTGGAACTTGCATGAAGTTATATTTTGTGGATCATGTTTTGAGCTAAGAACATAAGCAAGTGAGATTTGAGCCTATTGATGTGGTTACATCTTATAACCACTTATTTCCCTTCTTGTGTGTTATTGTTCTCTTCCTATGATTGTGATCCTTGATTTGCCTAATTCTATATATCCACTTATTCCTTGTATTCATGCATTTATATGATTGAGGCTATCATTTTATTAGCTCACTTACCCAAATAGCCTACCTTTTACTCTCCATTTTTAACCAACTTTGAGCCTACACTTAACCCAATTGTTCTTTATTTTAGCACTTTACAAGCCTAAAGTGAAAAACAATAAAAGTCCTTTGTTTGGATCTTTGATTAGCTTAGGCTAGTGAGAGTGTTTAATATTCAAGTTTGGGGAGATTTGGAAACATTGATGGGGATAAAAGGAGTGTTTTTGTTTTTTTTATTGTAAATATTGGGAATTGGGTACATACTCATGTATTAATCAAATGTTAAACCTTATGCATTGATGTTCTTGTATATTGCTTGAAAGAAAGAAAGAAATATGAGAAAAACAAAAAAAAAGTGGAAAAGGAAAGAAAAGAAAAAAAATCGAAAAAGAAAGAAAAAAAGAAGAAGAATAATAAAAAGGGGACAAAATGCCCCAAAGTGAATCTCAATAAAAGGTCGATGCATAAGTGTTGTGAAATGAAAAGAAAATACATGAGTATGTGAAAAAGTGAAGAATGGGTAGTTAGGTTAGCTTTGAATTTGTATAGGTCATTATATAGGTTAGGTGGGAAAGTCTAGCTTAATCAAAGATGCAAATCTCTAGCCCACTCAACCATATGTGATCCTACATTGACCCTAGCTCCATCACAACCTTTGAGAAAGACCACATGATATTTGTATGCATGCATTGAATGATTGTTGATTGTTAGATGAGGAACAAATTTTGGAAAGCATGATTAGGGGAGAATTGAGTGAATCAACCCCTAAACACTTGAGCGAATAGAGCGGATACATATCCGGTGAGGGTTCGATTGCTCAATTACATGTATTCACCATTATCATCTATATTCATGCAAGTTTGTAAACCTTTTTGATAGTTCAATGCAATTGTGGGTTTGATTGGATTTAATTCCTATTGCTCTAAGCCCTTGTACTAGCATATGCTCCCTTGAAAGTTGATTTGTTTTGACTGAGCATTTGCATTCATATAGATAGTTGCATTTAGGTAGTTTGCATATAGGTTAGTTGCATTGAATAAATGTCATTTCCCTTGTTTTATTCTTGCTTTAGCATGAGGACATGCTAAGGTTTAACTGTGGGAAGGTTGATAAACCCCATTTTTAGGGTTTATCTTGTGTTGAATTTAGAGCATTTTGATAACCTTTTCTCACATTTATTCAATAAAATAGCATGATTTTGTGATTGTCTCCTTACTTGTGCTTAGATGTGAAAACATGCTTTTTAGACCTTTAACTTGATGATTTTAATCTCTCTTTGATTCTGTTAGATGCCTTGATGTGTTTGTTAGTGATTTCAGATTGAATAGGGCTAGAAATGGATCAAAGGAGTAAAGAGGAAAGCATGCAAAGAGGAGAAATCATGAAAAGGCAAGGATTTGGAAAATGCCATGGGCGCGCGTGCGCACCGTACGCTCCCGCGCGGATTGAGAAAATCTCCATGGGTGCGCACGCGCACTGTGCGCGTACGCGCCGTAAGCCGCATGTGACTCTTTTAGTAAAACTCGTGCCTGGCGATTTTGGAGGGTTTCTGATCCCATTTGGAGCTGAGTTTTTGGCGGGAAAAGATAAAAGGAACCAATGATTGAAAAGGAAGGCATCATTCACTCATCTGGGATCATTCATTGACACTTTAGATCTAGTTTTAGTTTAGTTTTTAGAGAGAGAAGCTCTCACTTCTCTCTAGAATTAGGATTAGGATTAGGTTTGATTCCTCCTTAGATCTAGGCTTAATTCTTGTTTTGATTTACTTCTTCTTTATCAATTCTTGCTCCTCTACTTTTTCTTTATCTAGTTTTGTGCTTTAATTCTTGTAATTCTCATACTTTGTTGTGGATCTATTTTTGTCTTTCTTGTTTTCTTTTAATGCAGTTTGAGGTAATTCATGTCAATTGTGATTTTCTTAATTGTTGTTGTTAATTCCTTGCATTCAATTGTTGTTAGAATTTATTCTTGTTGTTGAATTACTATGCTTTTTTTTGTTCCTTCCAAGTGTTTGATGGAATTCTTGGAAGGATTTTAGAGTAGAATTTTATGTTCTTGGCTTGGAAAGATAACTTAGGAATTTTTGAGTTGCTAATGTCCAAGTGATTGATGATTGATAGCCATTAACTCTAGTTCTCGCTAATTCAATTAGTGGAAAGCTGGAACTTATGGATTTGGATTGATATAGCTCACTTGACTTTCCTTTACTATTAGTTAGAGGATGACTTAGTGGGATGGATCCTTGTAATTATCATGTTGTAGTTAGTAATAAGGATAAAGATCCTTGATCACCAATCCTTGCCAAGACCGTTTTATCATTTGAATTCCGTTGCCATTTACTTTTCTTGTTTCTCACCTCAAAACCCCAAAATATACAAATTCATAACCAATAACAAGGACACTACCCTGCAATTCCTTTGAGAGACGACCCGAGGTTTAAATATTTTGGTTTATAGATTTTAGGGGTTTGTACTTGTGGCAAACAAATTTTTATATGAAAGGATTATTGTTGGTTTGAAAACTATACTTTACAATGATATTTCATTAGTGAAATTCTAAACCATCAAAAATCCAATCATCAATGCTATAATCCTTAACACTCAATACAGCTTCCTCCTTAGTCTGGAAAGATTGGCCAATCTAAAATTTCCCAGAAGGATTTTCCTCGTGTAATCCTTGGCCTCCAAAGGTGGGATTAATATCTGGTTGCTGGCTGATTGCTTCCAAGTTCAACGTTGAAAAATGTGGCAGTTGTTGGTGGAACCCAGAACTGGATGGCCCCTGATGAGCTGGTCAGTTCCTAGGAGTATACTCCTTACTATCCCCCAATATGTGTTCTGGCTCATCGTCCGAATCATCCTTTTGCATTGCATTTTCAAAATGATCCGACTCACCATCACCTAAAAGACTAGGAATCAAACCAGGTGACCTAGCTAATCCTGTTGGAACAGATGGAGGTTCAACCAATAGATAAACAGGTGCAACGACAAGCATCAATGTAGAAGCACCCCACACCGTTGTCGACTGAGGTTTCGGCATTGATCCCCCGGAACTGTCGACACCATCTTCCAACTTGGCATACAACTCGTGTATTCTCACCTCCGAAAAACTGTGCCGATAATGAAATAAAACCTGTATATCTTCGTCCGACCTTATCACAAATGTTTCATACTACACACGAGTTGACATAATCGCAAACAAAATATTGTAGAACACCTTCTTTACCCACTTGGCCCCACACAATCCTGTCTTTTGCAATATGTTCGTCTTTAGCTCTGACAAAGTATTATTTGAACGGATAAAAACACTCATCCATTTTTTATCAGTGAACTTAACACCGTGCCTTTTACTTTTTTTTTGTTTTACTAGAGCAGTGGACTAAAACCAAAAAACTCTCCTCACTATGCATTTCTGAAGGTGTGAAAATGACTCTCTACTAAGGGTGGCAAACGGGCATAAACCCGTCGGCCCGATCCGTGTAACCAGCCAAAAAGGCGGGCCGGGCTAGAAAATTAGGACTGCCAAAGAGCAAAAACCCGCCTAACCCACACCGCTTAAACCGCGGACTTTGGTGGGACGGGACGGGCTTCCTCACCGGGCTTAGTTTTTTTCGGCAAGGAGGTATTTTTGCAATTTTTTAGCCAAAATCTAACTTCCTCCCACCCAACTTACAAGAGTATGAAGATGAAAATTGAGTGTTTGAGATTATATTTATGTTGCTTTATAGACAATATTTATAATTATGTTTTAGATTATGTTTATTTTGTTTTGGAGACAATATTTATAATTATGTTTATTAGATATTAATAATTACAAAGATTTTAATGTTTATGAATATAAAAAATATAATTTTTTTATACCTTTAGAAATTATAATTTTATTAATATGGTTGTGAAATTATATATATTATTTAGTAGTTAATAGTAAAAAAAAGAGGAGCTTTGGCGGGTTTAGCCCGCCAATCCGTAATTAGGCGGGCGGGGGCGGGCCATCCTGTCAAAGGGCGAGCTTCTGGCAGGGCGGAGTGGGTTTCTCGCTTGCCACCCTTATTCTCTACCATCACACCATTTCCTCTGGTTGGTATATATAGACAAATTTGGTGCAAGCATAAACCGCTGGACTCCTGTCGCAGTTTATGCATATTTGCTATTTGCACAGAAATTGCGAGACCCCTACCACAGTTTCTGGCCATTTCACGTTTTAACATAAACCGCTACACCCCTCTAGCGGTTTATGTTCATTTAGAATCTATAAAACCCCTCTCAAGGTTTATATAAATTTGTGAAAAATTGCATTTCCATATACAATATGCAAAAGTTGTATTTCGATAAATTTAAAACTCAAATATTTTATTTTAGTGATTTATCCTAATTTTTATGATGAGTTTAGAATAATCTAAGTTGAATATTCTTTCTTCTAATTATATAACATTCTTTTACAATATCATCTAGCCATGAGTTATCACATTATTTATTTATTATGCCAACTTTTTTTCTTTTCCCAGTAATAAACTATTAAATTAGTATTCAAAAATTTATATGATTGATAAAAATAATATTCAAAATTACAAACGATAAATTAAATATGTTTTTAAATGATTTAAAAATTTAATAAAAATAATTAATAAGTATTACGTTTTTCTATAAATGACAAATAAAATTTATATTTAATAAATAATTTATCTATTTGATTCGAATATTTTTAGACATTTAAATAACTATTTAAAAGATAAACACGTAAAAATAGAATAAATGATCTTTAAATTTTTTTTAAAAATTTGGTCATTTATAATAAAATATTTTTACTTAAAAATACCTACTTAACAAAAAATATTAAATTTTAAGAATAAAAAATTTTTATTATTCTAATAATGCTCGTAAAAAATTATATCAAAATCTTATCTTCTATTAAGTTTTTTATTAGAATATATATTTAATATTTTTTTTTGTATTTTAAAATCTTTAAAAAGTTTGTTTGTTGTTTATATCTTTTACGATTATTTTTGTTAATAATATAAATATTTATATATTATTTTGATAATTTACCTTTCTTTTGACTATATAAAAAATTATTAATTAAATTCTTGAATATAATCTGTTGATCAGTTGATTAATGCATATTAATTAAACTCATAAGTTTATTTTTTATTTAGTTAGCAGGTTAGATTCTTAATTTTAATATAATAAATTTTTTGGTAGTTGAAATCAAATTAACTTAATTAGTCAAGTGGTCAATTATATTTTCGGAATTTCTCATGGACAATGGGAGGCTATGGTCCAAATTTATATAAAATAATAGTAGAACTATCTTAAAGAGTTGAATTCACTCAATTGGGCATATTCTACACAACTAATTGATCAACTAAATTTTTATTTTGACATTAGATGAGATTCACATGATTACTTATTTTGTTCTTTAAAATTCAAAATTTTTTATAATGGTGTTCCGTCCGGATTTAAGTTCGAGCACCATATTAGTTTCTCATCCTTTTCGATAATAAATAAGTAAATAAAATATTAACATGGCATGTTTTTGTCATACTAAATGCTACAATAATTAGCTGATGTGATAAAATTTGTATTTATACTCAATGTAGTCCGTAAAATTTTAATTTATTTCAATTATTTATTTGAGTTCCAATCTACTTCATCCTTGTTCCTAATTCTTCTTGTCTTTTTATTGAATAATACTCTTGATATTTAATATCTCGATGATAAGAAGAAAAATTATTCTAACAAGAGAAAGCTAGAAGGAATCATTGTTGGCTCTATATTATTATTCATCATCATGATCATAATATTTGGGCTGGAATTATTTCTATGGAGAAAAGACTTCAGGAGCCAGGTGAATATATGATATTCTATAAGTGAACTAATATTCCAATATTTGGCAGAAATATAATTTTACAATATTAAAAGTCTTATTGTTCTTTACATTGACCATGTTAAACTCCAGAACTTCAAATTAATTTCTATTCTTGTATCATTCTTTCATTTTGCTAGATATATTTTTGTTGAAGCAACGTGATTACAAACGGAAAAAAGAATACATAGACCTCCCAACATTAGATTTATCAACTACAGTTGATGCCACTAATAATCAATTTTCTAGCAATAACGAATTGGAAAAAGGAGGATATGGATCAGTTTATAAGATACTAAAATAATTTGATATGCTAACTATGGTATTATATATACTCCACATAATGTTTTATTCTAACGATTGTTATCATCAGGGGTACTTGCAAACGGAACCAAGATTGCAGTCAAGAGACTTTCTAAGAACTCCAACCAAGGATTACAGGAGTTCAAAACTGAAGTTTAGTTAATTGCAAAACTTCAGCATTGCAATCTCGTAAAGTTTTCAGCTGTAGTGCTCTCACCTTCTGTCATGATTTCTCAACTAATAGCAATGAACGACAAATCTTAATAAGAAGAAGAACAAGAAAAAGAAATAGAAAAAAGAAGACAGAGAAAGGAGGATGAAGAAGACTGGAATTTAGATAAATAATTGGGATAAATTAGAATTTCATATATCACATTGGGTACAAATATTTTATTTAACTCATATAAAAAAATTAATTTGATATATTTAGATTAAAAGAATATAACAACCAGCCAAAATGGAACCTAGATATAATGTTCTAATCAATACTGATTGTGGAGAAGTTTGCCTTTGGAGGTTGCTCCCTACTTTTCCAATTGACTTGTTCGAATTCACACCAATTAAATTGATATTGAGTTTGTTCTTGTTATTTTCTACTCTCACTTGTTTTCTTTTCAGTTGTTTGGAGTAGTTTTGGTATTAGATTTGCTAAACAACTTTGTCACATCTATAAGATCCTCATCATTGTCAACTACATCAGTAACAATGTCTATTGTAAGTGTTGTAACATCTTATCACACAAAACTTTACGTTATCGTCGTAAATCAGAAGTGATGAGACATTACGACATCTAAAAATAAAAGTACATACATATATAATTGAAAGATAATAATATAGTTAGAAACATGTGAAGAAAGGATAAAACAGAAGCGATAATAGTCATCACACATGTAGTAGTAAGGATAAAAACGTCGATATACAAAAACAATATATATATATATATATATATATATATATAAGATTCAGAATGAGATACAAAATAAGTACTAGCCTCGACCTGCAAAAAAAGGCCGACTGAAAAGTATTACAAACCAGAAAAATACTCAAAATACAATCCTGTTTTTTTAAAAGTAAAACCTCTAAGAGGGATATACAATTACATATATAAAAGTGGAGAATAACTATACTAAGTACAAAATGTAAAAGAGCCTTTGCTTCTTAAAGAGAGTCCGGCACACTCAACGAGGTGTGTCATGTCCTGTATCTAAAATTCAACAAAATCCACAATGAGTGAGAATCTAAGGGCTTCCAGTAGGGTAATAGTTCCAAATAGAGACGATGTAAAACTACATGAACCCACTAGACATTCCTAAACTCCAAATAGACAATATTTAAGCCTAAGGTTTCCCTAATCCAAACAGGCAGGGAAAATACGCTAAGTTCTTAGTTATACCAGTAGTCTATAACCTCAGTTCTTCACAACATACATTACAAGAAGAATTAGTTTTAGCGACAAATTTTTAGCGATAATAATACAATGGCCACTATTTCTTTTATTTAAGTTATGTTTTTGTGGTTATTATATATTTGCCATTAATATTATATATTATAGTAATTGTCACTAAAATTATAAGAAAAACTATTTTTAATGAAAAATTTTTAGTGGCCATACTATTATGGCTGGTATTATTTCTATTAAAATATAAGAAAAATGATCTTTAATAAAAAAAATTTAGTGGCATTGTACTATGGTTGGTAATAATTTATTAAAATATTTTATTTCTAACAATTAATCAAAAGAAGAAGAAAGACCCAGGACACCTGCTATCTCACTCCGAGAAACCTAACCCTAAACCCAGCCACCATCACCATCCCTCATCGCCAAACTCTTCTCCTCCGGTAGAGGGTGCTGTCACCGCCGGCGGGGACAGACCATGGGTGCCGTCACCGCCGGCGGGGACAGACCATGGGTGCCATCTTACTCTTCTCATCACCGAACTCTTCCCAGTTCTCATCGTTCCTCTTCTCGTCACCGTCGCACGAAGGAAGCGTTGACCCCGTGGCGTCGCCGTCGTGAAGGTTGCTCAGTCAGTCGTCGTGTGTGTGTGTGTGTGTTTCCGAGGTGAACATGCACTCTTCGAGCTCACTTCCCTTCCTCCGTCGCCGTCACTTCCGATTCCTCCGTCGCCGTCACTTGCCTTTCTCCTTCGCCGCCGGTAAGCACTGCTGCTTCAATTTAATTTTGCTTGTTTTGTACTTTTGTTAATAATAGGAGTTTCTAGCTTTTTTTATTTCTGTTTGAGTTTGTTAATTTTTGCTTATTCTGAGATACTGGATTTCTGAAATAATGGTTGAATTGAATGATTCTTCGCCGTCGAATGTTTCTTTCTTTTTTCTCTTCTAAATTTGGATTTTGGTCTGCACAACCTTGGTTTGAGTCAATATGGTTAATTTTTTTTATTATGAAGTTGTTGACATCGACAATGGTGAGGTATCTGGTTTAGTGCTGCATCGAATTCCTATACTTGTTCTTTCTTGTTTGAGTTTCCCTGGTGTTGCTTGAAAGCCTTAAGAATATGGATCCTGTGAAAGGATGTAGTGATCAAAGTGAATTGCAAATTCTATAAATTATTTGGAGTATTAAATTGTTAATGAACATATTATGAAATTATGAAATTCTATAAATTTCATGTATTTGATATATATACAGGTGTGGCTCTTATGATCATAACTTAAATGCATCAGACTCTCCAGCTGCTCCTGGACCAATTGAATCATTTAGTGATATGGTTCTCTCTCTCTCTCTCTCTCTCTCTCTCTCCTTATATATATATATTAATAAATATAATGGCTAGTTAATTTTGAGCAATTATTATACGTGTGTTAAATTTTGATCCCCTTAATTTCAGTGTGTGCATCCAAGTATCATGAAGGATATTGCATATCATCAATACACCAGGCCAACTTCTATCCAGGCACAGGCCATGCCAATTGCTCTTAGTGGAAGGGATCTACTTGGGTGTACTGAAACTGGTAGTGGGAAAACTGTAGCTTTCACAATTCCTATGATACAGGTCCAAAATTATTATAGCTTGCATATTTGACTTAACCATGTAATGTTTTCTTAGATATTATGTTCTGAAAAACCAACCTATTTTAATCATCCTTTTTTCCCTTTCAAATTTACAGCATTGCATGGCTCAATCTCCTATTTAGTGTGGTGATGGTTCTCTGGCATTAGTTTTGGCTCCTACTAGAGAACTTGTTCAACAAATAGAGAAAGAGGTGATATACATAATTTTATTTGGGTTATGACTTATGTGGGAAGAATTTCTTCTTAATTTCTTCAATTAGAGTTGATAAGTTGATAATTCTCTGTTGGATCAAATATTTTATACAGCTTAGTTCACATAGTTCTTGAAATATGATTCACATGAAGTTTTTTACTTTTTTATTTCCTTTTGAGAAGAATTATTCTATACTCGATAGTGTTAGAGAGAGAGTTCATGCTTAAGTTCGTTATGACGCCTATTCTAGACTCTTACTTAGCTCCCTCTATTAATATTTTTTCCATTGAAAGGAATGGTCAATTACTTTTCCGTTATATCCATTTTTGTTCAAATAATTTCTACTATTTATTTTGGATGCTTAACTTCAAAGCTATTTGTTGGCATCTGCCAAGTGTTTTTTAATATTGAATTTTTGTTATCATGTTTCTGTTTAGAGTAAGGATCCTTACAAAAATAATTTTCTCCATGAATAGAAGAATCTTTTTATCATATTATTAAGTATCTCTGTTGGTGTTTTGAACTTTAGATAGCTTAAAGGCTTTAATAGATCTCGAGTCATTGAAAACTGCCATAGTTGTGGGTGGAACTAACATTGAAAAGCAGGTAACTAAAGACATATTTCTGATCTGATGCCCCTTTTGAAAAGTTTAATTATCAAAGAATGCTGGTTATCCCTTGCCTGGTTTTATTATTATGCAGTTTTTCAGATCTTGAAAAGCCACAAGGTGAATTCGATGGAAAAGCATGTGCAGCCATTGAGCAGAGTAGTCTTATTTCTCTCTATGATACTATGTTTCTCCAGGTGCTTAAGCATTTGAACCTATAATATAGATTCCCAATATCTTTATATCTATCACCATCACTCTTTGGTATATCCTTATGCATATTCAAGAATGTATTAACTAGTGTTTCTTTGATTAATCTCATATAATATAATTTCTTCCTTAGTTATTGATTATTGATGCTGATATATTATGATTTGGTTGGTGCAGCTTGATGTGACTTCATCCCAACTTCTTGTGAATGATGGCTTCTTTAGGGATGCAGGTTTCAGAAAACAACTTTCAAACACTGTGCACTCACTATTGGATTTAAGAGTTATCCTCATTTTCAATGAAAATGATGTTGTTAGTACTAGGAAGACACCATATGAGGTATCTTGATTTTCCTTATCACCTTTTATCTATTGTTTTCTTTACTTCTATTAATTTTAAAAGTTCTATTAGTACTTCATGTTATATTTCCAATTTTTTGGTAGATATATACTCACAGATCTAATTAGGAAGACATATACTACTTGTAGCGAATGCTCTATAGAATTTGAGGTGGATGGACAATACAAGTTAAACTAGAACTTGTAGTATATGATTTGAATATTTTCCCGTGCTTCACTAATTGTGAATGACTTATATATGGTTTGCTTTGACATAGGCAATGATTCTTCCTGCTTAGCTTCCAGATAAGTTGCTCTATAGAATTTGAATATTTCAGCTTATAGCAAAAGTTCAAGTATGGATCTTTATTATATTCCATCATATTATTCCATTTTCAGATATCTTGAACTAACAAGATTCTTATTTCAGGTGTTAGGTTCTAATTATCTTAGTGTGTTACTTGAGGCTATTGATATAAGGTAACAAAATTTCTTTTCCTTTTGTTTAGTCATCGCATTTTTATGGTAAATGTGATAATATAGTGAACCTATAAGATTTAATTATTATTTGATTATTATACAGTAAATTGCCAAGTTTTCTGGGTGGTAAATGCACATGTTCTGATTATGGAGGATGCTTAATGCACATGCTTAATCCAGATCTAGTAAAAATGATTGAGGATTGGGAGTACTTGAAAATGGCAGCTTTTTTAACTCTTTCAACATCAAAAGGGTTGTGCTTTTACTTGGCATGTATGAATAGTAGTTAAGAGAGATATATCACTTAATTTTGCAGGTCATATCCTTGAGAGAAGAGACGGATAGTAAAAATGATTCAAATAATGGTGATGTGGCTTTAGAAGATTCTCCTTCGTGCCCAAAAAGGTGGAATTATTTGCCATTGTTCTGCTTTTACTATATGTTCAGCCTTTTTACATGACATAACATAATGAAATATGGGGCAGGTGGGAAACCAAAATGACTTTGGTTTTAATCTAGCACTTGATGAGTCAGCATGTGCTGGATCAAACTCAAAATATAAGTTAGCATCGCAAAAAATTAATTGCCTGGAAGTTGCTTTTGGAGACACCAAGAACGTGAGTTGCATTCTCTTATACTTTCTTTTGTTTGCAGTCGCCAACACTAAGTGGAGTATCTTGGTAAATATCATTTGTGCAGGCAGGTTATGGAATCGGTAGCCTTCTGGTAGACGCGGTCGCTGGGTGGTGCTATATGTATGGAGTTAGTAGTCCTTTGGCAGTAATAATGGGAATTAAAATGTGTTGGCTCCCAACTTCTCCTAGATGGCTACTTTTATGTGCTATATAGGGAAAAGGGGATGGAGAGAATTTGAAAAGCACCGCAATTCATTATCTGTGCCATCTTCGAGATCAAGCTGTTGATGACTCAGCTCATCGGCAAGTGGATGAAATTCTGGCAAAGCTTGCTTATGTGGGTGAAGAAAAAGAGGTTACTTTTGGAGAAATGTTCAGAGGAAAATGCTTGAAAGCCCTTACCATTGGTGCAGGATTGGTCTTGTTTCAACAGGTATAGCAACTGCTCAAATAAAATAGTAAAAATCATCATACTTCCCAGATTTTCATTGTATTCACAATGTAGACTAAAATTTGTGACAGATCACAGGGCAACCAAGTGTGCTTTACTATGCTGGATCAATCCTTCAGGTATTATGTAACACAAATTCATATGATCTATTTATTACCTGTCACTAGTGGAAGTTTGATGAAATTGTAACCCATTTTCAATATGTAGAGTGCAGGATTTTCCGCTGCATCTGATGCAACCCGAGTCTCTATTCTCCTTGGTTTTTTCAAGGTAGATTTTTCCCCTTATGTTTGCAATACCTAAACAACTTAGTTAGCAAGAAAACTTTTTGTCAGTTTTATTAGTAAGATGTGGGTGAATATTTTCTAAAAAATGCAAAATTGCTGGATTGGGTATGAAGTTATTGTTCAAGCTTTGTCAATTGTCATTTTTATGTAACTCTTCTCTTGCTCTGTTACTGTACAATGAGCTAACTGTATCTTCATGCTATATCCATAAGTTTGTGTCTTAATGTTGCTTCTTTTGTAAAAACGGGAGAGAATTTTTTTTATAGATTTGAAGTTTTAAAATATTAGATTGGCACTCCCTTCAGTATTTTCTCTTTCAATTGATTGCATTTTGTCAAATGAAAGAGTGGTGCATGAAATTGTGATCTCAATGGCGCCAACAACTTGGTACGTACAATTGTAATCTCAACTCTTTTTCACAACTTTGCACAACTAGCCAACAAGTGCACTGGGTCATCCAAGTAATAAACCTTACGTGAGTAAGGGTCGATTTCACGGAGATTGTCGGCTTGAAGTAAGCTATGGTCATTGATGTGTGGAAAATGATCCAATACAAAACTCACTGGCAAGTGTACCGGGTCGCATAAAGTAATAATAACTCACATGAGTGAGGTCGATCCCACAGGGATTGAAGGATTGAGCAATTTTAGTTTAGTGGTTGATTTAGTCGAGCAAACAAGAATTGATGTGATTGGTTTGTAGCAGACAGAAGCTAAATTGCACGAATTGTAAAAGGGGAAGGGGAAATTGCAGTAAATTAAAGAGACAAAAAGTAAAACTTTGGTTGCAAGAAATATAAATAGCTGAATCTTAAAGTGCAAGTAATATAAATGACAAACTTTGGTTGCAAGAAATGTAAATAGCTGAAGCTTAAACTACAAGAAATGTAAATTGACTGAATAATAAAGGGTGCAGGGAGCTGGGATTGCAGAATTTAACAACAGAAAGTAAGGAAACTGAATTAAACACAGTAGATCTAAATAGAATTTGAATGAAGATCAAACAGAAAGTAAACTCAACTCAATTGCATGAACTAGGGAAGAAAGCCAAGAGCTCATAGGCTCAGTGAGACTAGATAGAAAAGAAAATGAAAACAGTGAAGAAACTTAGATCAACTTCTTGGAATAATTGAGAAGAGAGGTAAAAGATGATTCTCAAACTTAGAATCAGTGAAGCTCTTCAATCTCAATTCAAATTCCAAGAGAAGACAGCAAATATAACAGAGAAAGCAGAAATGAAATCAGAGATCTGAATTCAAAACACAATTCATCAAAATTATGCAGAAGAGAACAAAGATGAATTGTAGATCAAAGATTGAAACAGAATTTCTTCAATCTCTATCCACAACTCACAAACAGAAAAGTAAAAGAAAGCAAAAGAGAACAAGGAGGAGAGAACTCGGCTCTCAATCCCAATTCTCAATTCCAAGTTAACAGCTAATGAAAATTCCAGAGCACAGAAAAATTCAAAGTAAAATTAATGAAGTAAAAGTCCTATCTAAGTCAAACTAAGTCCTATTTATACACTTTCTATTTTTGATTTTTGGAATTTGGAGTGGGCTTTTCATTTGATGGAGAATTGGATCCAAAGTGGCAATTGGATGGAATTTGGACCATGGTGCACCTCCCAGTGAACCGCTCAGTTAAATAAGGTAACTAAGCGCTCACTTCTTGCTTTTGCTTGGAGGTTTTGTGCGTGTCTTGCTCCAGGGTAGCGCTCAGTTAAAATATTTTAACTGAGTGCCCCACCTTGTGTTCTTGGCCCATATGTTGCGTACAACATCCTTGAGGCATGCAATCAGGGTAGCGCTCAGTTAAAATGTTTTAACTGAGCGCCCCTTCTCTTTGTGTAGCTCCTTGTTTGGTGGGCTTGAGGCACTTGGTTTGAAACCTGCTGGAATCATTTCATGGCTTAATTTCCTTGGCCAAGTGGTAGCGTTCCTTCCTTGCAAGAGAGGGCTTCCTTGTTCGAATCCTGGTGGTAGTTTTTTGGCTAATTTCCCTTGGTGAAGAATAGCAAGTAGCGCTCCCTTGGTCCCCTCATGTACACGGTTCGAGACTTTGCTCCCCCATTTTTGCAAATTCCCTTTGATTTCTTTCTTGGAGAAGCACGAAAAAGGTAAAACAAGTTAACTGAGCGCGAATGCTTCCTTCCATTCTCTTGGGCGCTCAGTTAAAATGTTTTAACTTAGCGCTGATGCTTCCTTGGCCTTGGTTTGATGGTGCGCTACTCCTTGCTCCCTTGCCCATGCTTTAGATTGGTGCTCAGTTAACTAAGTTAACTGAGCGCTATGCTTCCTTGCTCCTTTGAGCATGCGCCACGCTTTTGGTTTCTTGGGTCGCAATGCGCCACGCTTTTGGTTCCTTAGGTTATGCTTTCCAAAGCGTGGTCTAAGGTCTAAAGCGTGCTTTTTCTTCAAAAAGCGTGCCCAAAATTCCTTTTTCAACCATTTCTTCTCATACAAGCAATCAAAACAACCAATCAAAGCATCACAAAATTCACAAAGCTTAAATTTATTTAAAAACCAATTAATTTTAGCTCAAATTTTATGATTTTGTGTCAATTAAAGGGTGGTTGATTGATTTAAGAAAATCATGCAATTTCACTCCAAATCACTTACTTATGATGCAAGAAAGTGCATAAAAACTAATGAAACAAGTGAAATTAGCTAAAAAAATAGGTATATGATGACTTGTCATCAGTCACCTTGTAAATCTCAGTCAGACGGATTCAAATGGTTATAGAGTTTTGAAAATTAAAAGATAAATAAACATAAAATAAAGATAGAGATACTTATGTAATTCATTGGTGGGAATTTCAGATAAGCGTATAGAGATGCATTATTCCTTCTGAATCTATGCTTTTTTACTGTCTTCATTCAATCATTCATACTCCTTTCCATCGCAAGCTGTATGTAGGGGGATCACCGTTGTCAATGGCTATCGTTCATCCTCTCAGTGAAAATGGTCCAACTACGGATTACGTATGGCTAATCATCTGTCGGTTCTCACTTGTGTTGGAATAGGATCCAGTGATTCTTTTGCGTTTGTCACTACGCCCAACAGTCATGAGTTTGAAGCTCGTCACAGTCATCCCATCCCAGATCCTACTCGGAATACCACTAATAAGGTTTAGACTTTCCAGATCTCAAGAATGCTGCCAATTGGTTCTAGTTTATACCACGAAGACTTTGATCTCAAGAAATTGAAGGCTCTGTTGTCAGGAGAGACAATCAAATGCATGGACCAGGAATCCAAGAGATACACACTCAAGCTATTGCAGATAGAACAGAAGTGGTTGTTAGGCACGTGTTCATAGGTGAGAATGATGATGAATGTCATGGATCATCACATTCATCCGGTTGATATGTGAGTGAATATCTTAGAATAAGAATAAGCTTGAATTGAATAGAAAAACAATAGTACTTTGCATTAATACTTGAGGAACAACAGAGCTCCACACCTTAATCTATGGTGTGTAAAAATTTCACCGTTGAAAATACATAAGTGATGATGGTCCAGGTATGGCCGAATGGCCAGCCCCCAAAACGTGATCAAGAGATCAAAAGATGATCAAAAGATGTGAGTACAATAGTAAAAAGTTCTATTTATACTAAACTGGTTACTAGGGTTACAGAAATAAGTAAATGATGCAAAAATCCACTTCCGGACCCACTTGGTGTGTGCTTGGGCTAAGTATTGAAGCTTTCATGTGTAGAGACTTTTCTTGGAGTTAAACGCCAGTTTTTATGCCATTTGGGCATTTAACTGCAGCTTCTATCCTGTTTCTGGCGTTTAACGCCATAATAGGGCAGGAAGTTAGCGTTTGAATGCCAGTTTGCGTCATCAAAACGCGAGCAAAGTATGGACTATTATATATTGCTGGAAAGCCCTGGATGTCTACTTTCCAACGCATTTGAGAGCGCGCGATTGGGTTTCTGTAGCTCCAAAAAAATCCATTTCGAGTGCAGGGAAGTCAGAATCCAACAACATCAGCAGTCCTTTTTCAGCCTCTGAATCAGATTTTTGCTTAGGTCCCTAAATTTCAGTCAGAAAATACCTAAAATCACAGAAAAACACACAAACTCATAGTAAAGTCCAGAAATGTGAATTTTGCTTAAAAACTAATAAAAATATACTAAAAAGTAGCTAGATCCTACTAAAAACTATCTAAAAATAATGCCAAAAAGTGTATAAATTATCCGCTCATCACAACACCAAACTTAAATTGTTGCTTGTCCCCAAGCAACTGAAAATTAAATAGGATAAAAAGAAGAGAACATACAATGAATCTCACAATATCAAGGAAACTTAGTCCCAATTAGATGAGCGGGGCTAGTAGCTTTTTGCTTCTGAATAGTTTTGGCATCTCACTTTATCCTTTGAAATTCAAAATGATCGGCATCTATAGGAACTCATAATTTTAGATATTGTTATTGATTCTCCTAGTTTAGTACGTTGATTCTTGAACACAGCTACTTTATGAGTCTTGGCCGTGACCCTAAGCACTTTGTTTTCCAGTATTACCACCGGATACATAAATGCCACAGACACATAATTGGGTGAATCTTTTCAGATTGTGACTCAGCTTTGCTAGAGTCCATAGTTAGAGGTGTCCAGAGTTCTTAAGCACACTCCTTTTGTTTTGGATCACGACTTTAACCACTCAGTCTCGAGCTTTTCACTTGGACCTTCATGACACAAGCACATGGTTAGGGACAGCTTGATTTAGCCGCTTAAGCCTGGATTTTATTTCCTTGGGCCCTCTTATCCATTAATGCTCAAAGCCTTGGATCCTTTTCATCCTTGTCTTTTGGTTTAAAGGGTTATTGGCTTGTTGCTCTTGCCTTTTGGTTTAAAGAGCTATTGGCTTTTTCTGCTTGCTTTTTCTTTTTCTTTTTTTTTTCTTTTAATTTTCGTCACTTTTTTTTCGCAAGCTTTCTTATTCACTGCTTTTTCTTGCTTCAAGAATCAATTTCATGATTTTTTAGATTATCAATAACATTTCTCTTTGTTCATCATTCTTTCAAGAGCCAACAAATTTAATAATCATAAACTTCACTATAAAAAATATGCACTGTTCAAGCATTCATTTAGAAAACAAAAAGTATTGCCAGCACATCAAAATAATTAAACTAATTTCAAGATAAAATTTGAAATCCAAGTACTTCTTGTTCTTTTGTAATTAGGCACATTTTCATTTAAGAGAGGTGAATGATTCATGGAGTTATTCATAACTTTAAGACATAGACACTAGACACTAATGATCATATAATAAAGACACAAACATGGAGAACACATAAAGCATCAAATTCGAAAAACAGAAAAATAGGAACAAGAAAATCAAGGAACGGGTCCACCTTAGTGATGGCGGCTAGTTCCTCCTCTTGAAGATCCAATGGAACGCCTTAACTCCTCTATGTCTCTTTCTTGTCTTTGTTGCTCCATCCTTAGCACTTTTGGTGCTCCTATTCTTAGTTGGTCCATGTTGTAATTCAAGCCTTCCAAAGAGGTGTTGATTTACTCCCAATAGTTATGTGGAGGAAAATGCATCCCTTGAGGCATCTCAGGAATTTCATGAGGAATTTCTTCACGCTCTTGTTGAGGTCCATTAGTGGGCTCTCTTATTTGTTCCATCCTCTTTTTAGTGATGGGGTTGTTCTCTTCAACGAGGATGTCTTCCTCTATGACAATTCCAACTGAATTGCATAGGGATCTCCTTTTTCTTGGCCACAACTTCATAGAAGTGGCCTTGATGGACCTTTGAGATGAATCTCTCCATCTCTCATGACTCGGAGGTGGAAGCTTTAGCCTTCCCTTTTCTCTTTCTAGAGATTTTTTCAGCCTTAGGTGCCATAAATGGTTATGGAAAAACAAAAAGCAATGCTTTTACCACACCAAACTTAAAAGGTTTGCTCATCCTCGAGCAAAAGAAGAAAGAAAGAAGGGGAAGAAGAAGAAAATGGAGGAGATGAAGGGGGAGAGTGAATTCGGCCAAGGGGGTATAAGGTGATTGTGATGTGTGAAAATGAAGGAGGGGTGAGGGGTTTATATAGGAGTGGGGGGAGGGTTGGATGCGTGAATTTTGGGTTGGGTTTGGGAGGTAAAAGTGTTTGAATTTAAAAAGAGAGGTATGTGGGATTTTTGGGGAAGAGGATTATAGAGATGTGTGAGGGAGAGAGAGAGAGAGGGGTGGGGTAGGTGGGGATCCTATGGGGTTCACAGATCTTGAGGGGTCAAGGAATTTTCATCCTTGCTCTTTTTAGACATGCAAAACGCCATTATTGTGCAATCCTGGCGTTTAACGCCAGACTGCTACTTGTTTTGGCGTTAAACGCCAGCTTTTATACATTTTCTGGCGTTTAACGCCAAGCTGTTGCTTGTTTCTGGTGTTAAACGTCAGCTTTGTGCCCTTTTCTAGCGTTAAACGCCAGTCTGGTGCCCATTTCTGGCGTTAAACGCCCAGAATGGTGCCAGACTGGGCGTTTAACACCCATTCTGCTACTCTTACTAGCGTTTAAACGCCAGTGAGCTTATCCTCCAAGGTGTGCTGTTTTTAATGCTATTTTTGAATTTGTTTTTATTTTTGCAATTGTTTTTGTGACTCCATACGATCATCAACCTAAAGAAAACATAAAATAACATAGATAAATAAAATTGGGTTGCCTCCCAATAAGCACTTCTTTAATGTCAATAGCTTGACAGTGGGCTCTCATGGAGCCTCACAGATAATCAGAACATGGTTGGGGCCTCTCAACACCAAACTTAGAGTTTGGTTGTGGCCTCTCAACACCAAACTTAGATTTTGGTTTTGGCTTCCCAACACCAAACTTAGAGTTTAAATGTGGGGGCTTTGTTTGACTCTGTATGAGAGAAGCTTTTCATGTTTTCTATCCATGTGTACAGAAGGAGAACATTGAGTCTTGAATACAAGGTAGTCCTCATTCAATTGAAGGACCAACTCTCCTCTGTCAACATCAATCATAACTTTTGCTGTGGCTAGGAAGGGTCTGCCAAGGATGATGGATTCATCCTCATCCTTTCCAGTGTCTAGGAATATGAAATTAGCAGGGATGTAAAGGCCTTTAACCTTCACTAGCACGTCCTCTACTAGTCTATAAGCCTTTTTCATGGATTTATCTGCCATCTCTAGTGAGATTCTTGCAGCTTGAATCTCAAAGATTCTCAGTTTCTAGATGACAGAGAGTGGCATGAGGTTTATGCCTGACCCCAGGTCACATAGAGCCTTCTCAAAGGTCATGGTGCCTAAGGTACAAGGTATTAAGAACCTTCCGAGATCCTCTTTCTTTTGAGGTAATGTCTGCCTAATCAAGTTATTCAGTTCATTGGTGAAAAAGGGGGGTTCATCCACCCAAGTTTCATTACCAAATAACTTGGCATTCAACTTCATGATTGCTCCAAGGTACTTAGCAACTTGCTCTTCAGTAATATCTTCATCCTTTTCAGAGGAGGAATAGTCATCAGAGCTCATGAATGGCAGAAGTAAGTTCAATGGAATCTCTATGGTCTCTAGATGAGTCTCAGATTCCTTAGGTTCCTCAAATGGGAACTCCTTTTTGTCCAGAGGACGTCCCATGAGGTCTTCCTCACTGGGATTCACGTCCTCCTCTTCCTCTCTAGGTTCGGCCACACCAAGTAAGGTTATGGCCTTGCACTCTCTTTTTGGATTCTCTTCTGTATTGCTTTGGAGAGTACTAGGAAGAGTTTCAGTGACTCTTTTACTCAGCTGGCCCACTTGTACCTCCAAATTTCTAATGGTGGATCTTATTTCATTTATGAAACTGAGAGTGGCATTAGATAGATCAGAGACTATATTTGCTAAGCTAGATGGGTTCTGTTCAGAATTCTTTGTCTATTGCTGAGAGGATGATGGAAAAGGCTTGCTATTGCTAAACCTGTTTCTTCCACCATTATTATTGTTAAAGCCTTGTTGAGGCTTTTGTTTATCCTTCAATGAGAAATTTGGATGATTTCTCCATGAGGGATTATAGGTGTTTCCATAGGCTTCATCCATGTAATTCACCTCTGCCATTGCAGGGTGATGAGCGGATAATTTATACGCTTTTTGGCATTGTTTTTAGGTAGTTTTTAGTAAGTTCAAGCTATTTTTAGGGATGTTTTCATTAGTTTTTATGTTAAATTCACATTTCTGGACTTTACTATGAGTTTGTGTGTTTTTCTGTAATTTCAGGTAATTTCTGGCTGAAATTGAGGGACTTGAGCAAAACTCTGAAAAAAAGCTGACAAAAGGACTGCTGATGCTGTTGGAATCTGACCTCCCTGCACTCGAAATGGATTTTATGGAGCTACAGAACTCCAAATGGCGCGCTCTCAACGGCATTGGAAAGTAGACATCCAGAGCTTTCCAGCAATATATAATAGTCCATACTTTATTCGGAAATTGACGACGTAAATTGGCGTTGAACGCCAAGTACATGCTGCTGTCTGGAGTTAAACGCCAGAAACACGTCATGATCCGGAGTTGAACGCCCAAAACACGTTAAAACTTGGAGTTCAACTCCAAGAGAAGCCTCAACTCGTGGATAGATCAAGCTCAGCCCAAGCATACACCAAGTGGGCCCCGAAAGTGGATTTATGCATCAATTACTTACTCATGTAAACCCTTGTAGCTAGTCTAGTATAAATAGGATAATTTATTATTGGATTAGACATCTTTTGACAGTTTAATCTTTTGACTGTTTAGTCTTTGATCATTCGGTCTTTTGATCATTTAGGGGGGCTGGCCATTCGGCCATGCCTGAACCTTTCACTTATGTATTTTCAACGGTGGAGTTTCTGCACACCATAGATTAAGGGTGTGGAGCTCTGCTGTACCTCAAGTTTCAATACAATCAATATTACTTTCTATTCAATTCTCTTTTATTCTTATTCCAAGATATACGTTGCACAACACTTTGATGAATGTGATGATCAGTGACACTCATCATCATTCTCACCTATGAACGCGCGTGACTGACAACCACTTCCGTTCTACCTTAGGCCGGGCGCATATCTCTTAGATTCCCCAACAGAATCTTCGTGGTATAAGCTAGATAGATGGCGGCATTCATGGGGATCCGGAAAGTCTAACCTTGTCTGTGGTATTCCGAGTAGGATCCCGGGAATCTGGAAAGTCTAACCTTGTCTGTGGTATTCCGAGTAGGATTCCGGTATCGAATGACTGTGACGAGTTTCAAACTCCTGAAGGCTGGGCGTGATGACAAACGCAAAAGAATCAAGGGATTCTACTCCAACCTGATTGAGAACCGACAGATGATTAGCCGTGCTGTGACAGAGCATTTGGACCATTTTCATTGAGAGGATGGGATGTAGCTATCAACAAGGGTGATGCCTCCAGACGATTAGCCGTGCAGTGACAGCGCATAGGACCATTTTTTCGAGAGGATTAAAAGTAGTCATTGATGATGGTGATGCCCTACATACAGCTTGCCATGGAAAGGAGTAAGAAGGATTGGATGAAAGCAAGAAGAAAGTAGAGATTCGAAAGGATTCTAGCATCTCCACACGCCTATCTGAAATTCCCACTATTGATTTACATAAGTATTTCTATCTCTTTTTATTTTCTATTTATTATTAATTTTCGAAATCTATAACCATTTAATCTGCCTAACTGAGATTTACAAGGTTACCATAGCTTGTTTCATACCAACAATCTCTGTGGGATCGACCCTTACTCACGTAAGGTATTACTTGGATGACCCAGTACACTTGCTGGTTAAGTTGAATGAAGTTGTGATCATACATTCCAATGGAGCCAATTTTTAAATCTCATGCAAATACAAAGGGGATCACAATTTCGTCCACCAAGTTTTTGGCGCCGTTGCCGGGGATTGTTCGAGTATGGACAACTGACGGTTCATCTTGTTGTTTAGATTAGGTAATTTTCTTTTCAAAAAATTTTTCAAAAATCTTTTTTAAAATTTTTCTTTTCTTTTTCGTTTTTCCAAACTTTATTTTCGAAAAAAAATTAATAAAAATCCAAAAAAAAAAATCAGAAAATCATAAAAACCAATAATATTTTGTGTTTCTTGTTTGAGTCTTGAGTCAATTTTTAAGTTTGGTGTCAATTGCATGCTTTTAAAATTTTTTTCTTGCATTTTTTGAAAATTCCATGCATTTATAGTGTTCTTCATGATCTTCAAGATGTTCTTGACAAGTCTTCTTGTTTGATCTTGATGTTTTCTTATTTTGTGTTGTTTGTTGTTTTTCATGTGCATTTTTCGTTTGTTAGAATCCATGCATTAAAAATTTCTAAGTTTGGTGTCGTGCATGTTTTATTTGCATAAAAAATTTTTCAAAAATATGTTCTTGATGTTCATCATGATCTTCAAAGTGTTCCTGGTGTTCATCTTGACATTCATAGTGTTCTTGCATGCATTTTGTGTTTTGATCCAAAATTTTCATGTTTTGGGTCATTTTCGTGTTTTTCTCTCTCATAATTAAAAATTCAAAAATAAAAAATATATCTTTTCCTTTTTTCTCTCCAAATTTTCGAAATTTTGGGTTGACTTGGTCAAAGATTTTTAAAATTAGCTGTTTCTTACAAGTCAAGTCAAATTTTCAATTTTAAAAATCTTATCTTTTCAAAAATTATATCCTTTTCATTTTTTTTCTATTTTTCGAAAATTTCAAAAAAATCTTTTTCAAATTATTTTCAAAATCTTTTTCTTATCTTTATATCATATTTTCGAAATTACACTAACATTTAATGTGATTGATTCAAAAATTTGAAGTTTGTTACTTTCTTGTTAAGAAAGGTTCAATCTTTAAGTTCTAAAATCATATCTTTTAGTTTCTTGTTAGTTAAGTAATTTTAAAAATTAAATCTTTTTCAAACATATCTTTTTATCTTTTATCTTATCTTTTTTAAAAATTTTATCTTTTTCAAAATTTGATTTCAAAATATCTTATCTAACTTCTTATCTTCTTATCTTTTCAAATTTGATTTTAATATCTTTTTCAACTAACTCTTTGACTTTGTGTTTGCTTCTTATCTTTTTCAAAACCACCTAACTACTTTTACCTCTTCAATTTTCGAAAATACCTCTCTCTTTTTCAAAAAAATTCTTTTTAATTGTCTTAAATTTTAATTTTAATTATATCTTATATTTAATTTTCGAAAATACTAATCCCTTTTTTAAAATTATTTTCGAAATTCTCCCTCCCTTTTCTTATTCTATTTAATTAATTATTTACTAACACTTCTCTTCACCTCTCTTCATCTAAAAATCCGAACCCACTCTTCTACATTCTTCTCCCCTTTCTTCTCCTACTAACATAAAGGAATCTCTATACTGTGACATAGAGGATTACTCTTCTTTTCTTATTTTCTTCTCTTTCATATGAGCAGGAACAAGGAAAAAGGCACTCTTGTTGAAATTGATCCTGAACCTGAAAGGACTCTGAAGAGAAAATTAAGAGAAGCTAAGTTACAACAATCTAAAGGTAACCTTTCAGAAATTTTCGAACAAGAGAAGGAGATGGTAGCCGAAAATAATAATAATGTAAGGAGAATGTTTGGTGACTTCACAAAGCCAACGTCCAAATTTGATGGAAGAAGCATCTCCATTCCTGCCATTGGAGCCAATAATTTTGAGCTTAAGCCTTAACTAGTTGCTTTAATGCAACAGAACTGCAAGTTTTATGGACTTCCATCTGAAGATCCTTACCAGTTTTTAACTGAGTTCTTGCAGATTTGTGAGACTGTTAAGACAAATGGAGTTGATCCTGAAGTCTACAGACTCATGCTTTTCCCTTTTGCTGTAAGAGACAGAGCTAGAATATGGTTGGATTCACAACCTAAGGATAGCCTGGACTCTTGGGATAAGCTGGTCATAGCCTTCTTGGATAAATTCTTTCCTCCTCAAAAGCTGAGCAAGCTTAGAGTGGATGTTCAGACCTTCAAACAAAAAGATGGTGAATCCCTCTATGAAGCTTGGGAAAGATACAAGCAGCTGACCAAAAGATGTCCATCTGACATGTTTTCAGAATGGACCATATTAGATATATTCTATTATGGTCTATCTGAATTTTCGAAAATGTCATTGGACCATTCTGCAGGTGGATCTATTCACCTAAATAAAACGCCTGAAGAGGCTCAAGAACTCATTGATATGGTTGCAAACAACCAATTCATGTACACTTCTGAGAGGAATTCCGTGAATAATGGGATACCTCAGAAGAAAAGAGTTCTTGAAATTGATGCTCTGAATGCCATATTGGCTCAGAACAAAGTGTTGACTCAACAGGTCAACATGATCTCTCAAAATCTGAATGGATGGAAACATGCATCTAACAGTACTAAAGAGGCAGCTTCTGAAGAAGCTTATGATCCTGAGAACCCTGCCATGGCAGAAGTTAATTACATAGGTGAACCTTATGAAAACACCTATAACTCATCATGGAGAAATCATCCAAATTTTTCATGGAAGGATCAACAAAAGCCTCAATAAGGCTTTAACAATGGTGGACGCAACAGGCTGAGCAATAGCAAGCCTTTTCCATCATCTTCTCAGCAACAGACAAAAAATTCTGAACAAAATACTTCTAATTTAGCCAATCTAGTCTCTGATCTGTCAAAGGCCACTTTCAGTTTTATGAGTGAAACAAGATCCTCCATCAGAAATCTGGAGGCACAAGTGGGCCAGCTGAGTAAGAAAATCGTTGAAACTCCTCCCAGTATTCTCCCAAGCAATACAGAAGAAAATCCAAAAGGAGAGTGCAAGGCCATTGATGTAATCAATATGGCCGAATGCACAAGGGAGGAGGAGGACGAAAATCCTAGTGAGGAAGACCTCCTGGGATGTTCCTCAAGCAAGAAGGAGTTTCCTATTAAGGATCCAAAGGAATCTGAGGCTCATATAGAGACCATAGAGATTCCATGAAATCTTCTTCTGCCATTCATGAGCTCTGAAGACTATTCTTCCTCTGAAGAGGATGAAGATGTGACTGGAGAGCAAGTTGCTCAATATTTAGGAGCTATCATGAAGCTGAATGCCAAGTTGTTTGGTAATGAGACTTGGGAAAGTGAACCTCCCTTGCTCATTAGTGAACTGGATACCTGGATTCAGCAAATTCTACCTCAAAAGAAACAAGATCCTGGCAAGTTTTTGATACCTTGTACCATAGGCACCATGACCTTTGCAAAAGCTCTGTGTGATCTGGGGTCAGGGATAAATCTTATGTCACTCTCTGTAATGGAGAAGCTGGGGATCATTGAGGTACAACCTGCCTTGTTCTCATTACAATTGGCAGACAAGTCATTGAGACAAGCTTATGGAATAGTGGAGGACGTGTTAGTAAAGGTTGAAGGCCTTTACATCCCTGTTGATTTCATAATCTTAGACACTAGGAAGGAAGAGGATGAATGCATCATCCTTGGAAGACCTTTCCTAGCCACAGTAGGAGCTGTGATAGATGTCAATAGAGGTGAATTAGTCCTTCAATTGAATGGGGACTACCTTGTGTTTAAGGCACATGGCCATCCCTCTGTGACAAAAGAGAGTAAGCATGAAGAGCTTCTCTTAGTTCAGAGTCAAGAAGAGCCCCCACAATCAAACTCTAAGTTTGGTGTTGGGAGGCCACAACCAAACTCTAAGTTTGGTGTTAAGACCCCATATCCAAACTCTAAGTTTGGTGTTGGGACTATACAACATTGACCTGATCACCTTGTGGCTCCATGAGAGCCACTGTCAAGCTATTGACATTAAAGAAGCGCTTGTTGGGAGGCAACCCAATTTTATTTATCTAATTTTTATTTTATTTTATTTTATTGTTATTTTGTGTTTTATTAGGTACATGATCATGTGGAGTCACGAAAAAAATATAAAAATTAAAAACAGAATAAAAAACAGCAGAAGAAAAATCACACCCTGGAGGAAGCACAGGCTGGCGTTCAATGCCAGTAAGGAGCATCTGGCTGGCGTTCAACGCCAGAACAGAGCATGAATCTGGCGCTGAACGCCAGAAACAAGCAACATTCTGGCGCTGAATGCCAGGAATGTGCCTAGAAGAAAAGCTGGCGCTGAACGCCAGTAACAAGCATGAAACTGGCGTTCAACGCCAGAAACATGCTTTACATGGGCGTTGAACGCCCAGAACGTGCACCACTCGGCGTTTAAACGCCAGAATGGTGTGCAAAGGCATTTTACATGCCTATTTGGTGCAGGGATGGAATTCCTTGACACCTCAGGATCTGTGGACCCCACAGGATCCCCACCTACTATATTCCCACCTTACCTCCTAATCCTATTTTACTCTTCCCCATGTCACACTTCCCAAAAACCCTTCACCAATCACCTCAATCTCTCTTCCCAATCACTTATTCACCACTCACATCCATCCACTCTTCCCCATAAACCCCACCTACCTTTAAAATTCAAAAACATTTTCCCACCCAATCCCACCCTAAATGGCCGAACCTACTCTCTCCCCTCTCCCTATATATATCCTTCCATTCTACTTCATTTTCACACAACACTACCCCCTCTACTATACCTTGGCCGAATCCATCTCCCCTCACTCTCCTCCATTTTCTTCTTCTTCTTCTTCTTCTCTTCTTTCTTCTCTTGCTCGAGGGCGAGCAATATTTTAAGTTTGGTGTGGTAAAAGCATAAGCTTTTTGTTTTTCCATTACCATCAATGGCACCTAAGGCCGGAGAATCCTCTAGAAAAGGAAAAGGGAAGACAAAAGCTTCCACCTCCGAGTCATGGGAGATGGAAAGATTCATCTCCAAGAGCCATCAAGACCACTTCTATGAGGTTGTGGCAAAGAAGAAGGTGATCCCTGAGGTCCCTTTCAAGCTCAAGAAAAATGAGTATCCGGAGATCCGACATGAAATCCGAAGTAGAGGTTGGGAAGTCCTAACCAACCCCATGCAACAAGTCGGAATCTTAATGGTTCAAGAGTTCTATGCCAATGCATGGATCACTAGGAACCATGATCAAAGTATGAACCCAAGTCCAAAGAATTATCTCACAATGGTTCGGGGGAAATACTTAGATTTTAGTCCGGAGAATGTGAGATTGGCATTCCACTTGCCCATGATGCAAGGAGATGAACGCCCCTACACTAGAAGGGTCAACTTTAATCAAAGGTTGGACCAAGTCCTTACGGACATATGTGTGGAAGGAGCTCAATGGAAGAGAGACTCCAAAGGCAAGCCAGTCCAACTAAGAAGACTGGACCTCAAGCCTGTGGCTAGAGGATGGTTGGAGTTCATTCAACGCTCCATCATTCCCACTAGCAACTGATCTGAAGTTACTGTGGATCGGGCCATCATGATTCATAGCATCATGATTGGAGAGGAAGTAGAAGTTCATGAGGTCATCTCCAATGAAATCTACAAAATAGCCGAAAAGCCCTCCACCATGGCAAGGCTAGCTTTTTCTCACCTTATTTGCCATCTATGTTACTCAGCTGGAGTTATCATAGAAGGAGACATCTCCATTGAAGAGGATAAGCCCATCACCAAGAAGAGGATGGAGCAAGCAAGAAAGACCCTTCACGGTTCTCAAGAGATGCATGAGGAAGCTCATCATCAAGAAATCCCTGAGATGCCTCAAGGGATGCACTTTCCTCCCAACAACTATTGGGAACAACTCAACACTTCCTTAGAAGATTTGAGCCACAATGTGGAACAATTAAGGGTGGAACATCATGAGCACTCCATCATTCTCCAAGAAATAAGAGAAGATCAAAGAGCAATGAGGGAGGAGCAACAAAGGCAAGGAAGGGACATAGAAGAGCTTAAGGACATTGTTGGTCCTTCAAGAAGAAGACGCCACTAAGGTGGATTCATTCCTTGTTCTTATTTCTTTCTGTTTTTTGGTTTTTATGTTGTATGTTTATCTATGTTTTGTGTCTCTACTTCATGATCATTAGTAGTTAGTAACTATGTCTTAAAGTTATGAATAATTCCATGAATCCTTCACCTCTCTTAAATGAAAAATGTTTTAATTCAAAAGAACAAGAAGTACATGAATTTTGAATTTATCCTTGAATTTAATTTAATTATATGGATGTGGTGACAATACTTTTTGTTTTTTGAATGAATGCTTGAACAGTGCATATTTTTTATCTTGAATGTTAAAATTGTTGACTCTTGAAAGAATGATTAACAAAGAGAAATGTTATTGATGATCTGAAAAATCATTAAATTGATTCTTGAAGCAAGAAAAAGCAGTGAAAAAGAAAGCTTGCGGAAAAAAAAAAGAATATGGCGAAAAAAAATAATAGAAAGAAAAAGAAAAAGCAAGCAGAAAAAGCCAATAGCCCTTAAAACCAAAAGGCAAGGGTAAAAAGGATTCAAGGCTTTGAGCATCAATGGATAGGAGGGCCCAAGGAAATAAAATCCAGGCCTAAGCGGCTAAATCAAGTTGTCCCTAACCATGTGCTTGTGTCATGAAGGTCCAAGTGAAAAGCTTGAGACTGAGTGGTTAAAGTCATGATCCAAAGCAAAAAGAGTGTGCTTAAGAGCTTTGGACACCTCTAACTGGGGACTTTAGCAAAGCTGAGTCACAATCTGAAAATGTTCACCCAGTTATGTGTCTGTGGCATTTATGTATCCGGTGGTAATACTGGAAAACAAAATGCTTAGGGCCACGGCCAAGACTCATAAGTAGCTGTGTTCAAGAATCAACATGCTTAACTAGGAAAGTCAATAACACTATCCAAAATTCTAAGTTCCTAAGAGAAGCCAATCATTCTAAACTTCAAAGGAAAAAAGTGAGATGCCAAAACTGTTCAGAAGCAAAAAGCCACAAGTCCCGCTCATCTAATTATAATTAATATTCATTGATATTCTGAAATTTATAGTATATTCTCTTCTTTTTATCCTAATTGATTTTCAGTTGCTTGGGGACAAGCAACAATTTAAGTTTGGTGTTGTGATGAGCGGATAATTTATACGCTTTTTGGCATTATTTTTAGGTAGTTTTTAGTAAGTTCAAGCTACTTTTAGGGTTGTTTTCACTAGTTTTTATGTTAAATTCACATTTCTGGACTTTACTATGAGTTTGTGTGTTTTTCTGTAATTTCAGGTAATTTCTGGCTGAAATTGAGGGACTTGAGCAAAACTCTGAAAAAAAGCTGACAAAAGGACTGCTGATGCTGTTGGAATCTGACCTCCCTGCACTCGAAATGGATTTTCTGGAGCTACAGAGCTCCAGAGCTTTCCAGCAATATATAATAGTCCATACTTTATTCGAAAATTGATGACGTAAATTGGGTTGAACGCCAAGTACATGCTGTCTGGAGTTAAACGCCAGAAACACGTCATGATCCGGAGTTGAACGCCCAAAACACGTTATAACTTGGAGTTCAACTCCAAGAGAAGCCTCAACTCGTGGATAGATCAAGCTCAGCCCAAGCATACACCAAGTGGGCCCCGGAAGTGGATTTATGCATCAATTACTTACTCATGTAAACCCTAGTAGCTAGTCTAGTATAAATAGGATAATTTACTATTGTATTAGACATCTTTTGACAGTTTAGTCTTTGATCATTCGGTCTTTTGATCATTTAGGGGGGCTGGCCATTCGGCCATGCCTGAACCTTTCACTTATGTATTTTCAACGGTGGAGTTTCTGCACACCATAGATTAAGGGTGTGGAGCTCTGCTGTACCTCAAGTTTCAATACAATCACTATTACTTTCTATTCAATTCTCTTTTATTCTTATTCCAAGATATACGTTGCACAACACTTTGATGAATGTGATGATCAGTGACACTCATCATCATTCTCACCTATGAACGCGCGTGACTGACAACCACTTCCGTTCTACCTTAGGCCGGGCGCATATCTCTTAGATTCCCCAACAGAATCTTCGTGGTATAAGCTAGATAGATGGCGGCATTCATGGGGATCCGGAAAGTCTAACCTTGTCTGTGGTATTCCGAGTAGGATCCCGGGAATCCGGAAAGTCTAACCTTGTCTGTGGTATTCCGAGTAGGAATCCGGTATCGAATGACTGTGACGAGCTTCAAACTCCTGAAGGCTGGGCATGATGACAAACGCAAAAGAATCAAGGGATTCTACTCCAACCTGATTGAGAACCAACAGATGATTAGCCGTGTTGTGACAGAGCATTTGGACCATTTTCACTGAGAGGATGGGATGTAGCTATCAACAAGGGTGATACCTCCAGACGATTAGCCGTGCAGTGACAGCGCATAGGACCATTTTCCCGAGAGGATTAAAAGTAGCCATTGATGATGGTGATGCCCTACATACAGCTTGCCATGGAAAGGAGTAAGAAGGATTGGGTGAAAGCAATAAGAAAGTAGAGATTCGAAAGGATTCTAGCATCTCCACACACCTATCTGAAATTCCCACTATTGATTTACATAAGTATTTCTATCCCTTTTTATTTTCTATTTATTATTAATTTTTGAAATCTATAACCATTTAATCTGCCTAACTGAGATTTACAAGGTGACCATAGCTTGCTTCATACCAACAATCTCCGTGGGATCGACCCTTACTCACGTAAGGTATTACTTGGATGACCCAGTACACTTGCTGGTTAAGTTGAATGAAGTTGTGATCATAAATTCCAATAGAGCCAATTTTTAAATCTCATGCAAATACAAAGAGGATCACAATTTCGTCCATCACAGGGTTCTCTAGATCATAAGCTTCTTCTTCAGAAGATGCTTCTTTAGTACTGTTGGATGCATTTTGCAATCCATTCAGACTCTAAGAAATCCTATTGACTTGCTGAGTCAACATTTTGTTCTGAGCCAATATGGCATTCAGAGCATCAATTTCAAGAACACCTTTCCTCTGGGGCGTCCCATTACTCACAGGATTCCTTTCAGAGGTGTACATGAACTGGTTATTTGCAACCATTTCAATGAGTTTCTGAGCTTCTACAGGCATTTTCTTCAGGTGAATAGATCCACCTGCAAAATAGTCCAATGACATCTTAGACAATTCAGGCAGACCATCATAGAATATATCCAGGATGGTCCATTCTGAGAGCATGTTAGAAGGACACTTTTTGGTCAGTTGCTTGTATCTTTTCCAAGCTTCATAGAGGGATTCACCTTCTTTCTGTCAGAAGGTTTGAACATCCACTCTAAGCTTGCTCAGCTTTTGAGGAAGAAAGAATTTGGCTAAGAAAGCCATGACCAGCTTATCCCAAGAGTTCAGACTATCTCTAGGTTGAGAGTCTAACCATGTTCTAGCTCTGTCTCTTACAGCAAAAGGACAAAGCATAAGCTTATAGACCTCGGGATCAACTCCAATGGTCTTAATAGTATCATAGATCTGCAAGAATTTAGTTAAGAACTGAAAAGGATCTTCTGATGGAAGTCCATGAAACTTGCAATTCTATTGTATTAGAGAAACTAATTGAGGCTTCAGCTCAAAATTGTTTGCTCCAATGGCAGGGATTGAGATGCTTCTTCCATGTAAGTTGAAATTTGGTGCAGTAAAGTCACCAAGCATCTTCCTTGCATTGTTGTTGGGTTCGGCCATTACTTCTTTTTCGAGATTCTCTGTAAGGTTTTTTCTGGATTGTTGTGCTTTAGCTTCTTTTAGCTTCTTCTTCAGAGTCCTTTCAGGTTCAGGATCTGCTTCAACAAGAATGTCCTTATCCTTGCTACTGCTCATATGAAAAAGAAGAGGACGGAAAAGGAAGAGGAATCCTCTATGTCACAGTATAGAGATTCCTTAATGTGAGTAGAAGAGAAGAAGAATAAGAATGAAGAAGGAAGAAGAAAAATTCGAACACATAGAGGGAGAGAGGGTCCGAATTATAAGAAGAAGAGAAGATTTTTAGTGATTAAATAAATAAATAGAAGAAGATGAGAGAGAGTTTTCGAAAATAATTAAAAGGAAAAGGAAAATATTTTTGTTTTTATTTTAAAATTTAGTTAGAATTCGAAAATTAAGAAAATGAATAAAATAAAAATTAAAATTTGAAACAATTAGTTAATTAAAAGAATTTTGAAAAAGAGGAAGGTTATTTTTGAAAATTAGAGAGAGAAAAGTAGTTAGGTGATTTTTGAAAAAGATAAGAAATAGTAAAACAAACAAAAAGTCAATTAGTTAATTGAAAAAGATTTGAAAATCAATTTTGAAAAGATAAGAGGTTAGAAAAGATATTTTGAAATTAAAGTTTGAAAAAGATATGATTTGAAAAGATATGTTTGAAAAGATATGATTGGAATTTATTTTGAAAAAGATTTGAAAAAGAAATTTTAAAAAGATTTGATTTTGAAAATTGAAGTTGATGACTTGACTAACAAGAAACTAAAAGATATGATTCTAGAATTTAAAGTTTGAATCTTTCTTAACAAGAAAGTAACAAACTTGAAATTTTTGAATCAAAACATTAATTGTTAGTGTTAATTTCGAAAATTATGAAATAAAGATGAGAAAAAGATTTTGAAAATCAATTTTAAAAAAAAATTTCGAAAATATAAAAGAAAAATGAAAAAAGATTTGATTTTTGAAAAGATCAGATTTTTTAAATTGAAATCTTGACTTGACTAATAAGAAATAATTTATTTTAAAACTTTTTGACTAAGTCAACCCAAAGATTTCAAAATTTATGAGTGAAATAAAGAAAAGATATTTTTTTTTTAAATTTAATGAGGAAAGAAAAAAATCACAAAATGACTCAACACACAAAAGTTTTGGATTAAAACAAATGATGTATGCAAGAACACTATGAATGTCAAGATGAACACCAAGAACACTTTGAAGATCATGATAAACATGAAGAACTTATTTTTGAAAAATTTTCAAGAAAAGAAAAACATGCAAGATACCAAACTTAGAAATTTTTAATGCTTAAACACTAACAAACTAAAAATGCATATGAGAAACTAGAAAAGACACAAAATAAGAAAATATGAAGATCAAACAAGGAGACTCATTAAGAACAACTTGAAGATTATGAAGAACACCATGCATGAGTTTTTGAAAATTTTTAGAAAAACTAAAACATGCAATTGACACCAAACTCAAAACTTGACTCTAGACCCATACAAGAAACACAAAATATTTTTGTTTTTAAGTTTTTTATTATTTTTTTGTACTTTTTTTTCGAAAATTATTTTGGAAAAAGAGAAATAAGGAATTCAAAATTCTTAATGAGAATTCCAGGAATCATGCAATGTTAGTCTAAAGCTCCGGTCTAGGAATTAGACATGGCTTACTAGCCAACCAAGCTTCAAGTGAAAGCTTCAGTCCAAAACATTAGACATGGCCAATGGACAGCCAAGCTTTAGCAGAACATTGTATACAATAGCTATGTGTGTAACAACCAAATTGATGGGAATCAACTAACACGCTTTTGCATTGATAAGTGAAAGCCTCGGTGTAACAAAATTAGACACGGCTTCACAGCCAGCCAGGCTTCAACATATCATCATTAAACTCTAGAATTCATTCTTAAAAATTCTGAAGAACAAAATAAATTTTTTTTGAAATATTTTTGAAAACTTATTGAAAATAAAATAAGAAGAAAATTACCTAATCTAAGCAATAAGATGAACTGTCAGTTGTCCAAACTCGAACAATTCCTGACAACGGCGCTAAAAACTTGGTGCACGAAATTGTGATCTCAATGGCACCAACAACTTGGTACACACAATTGTAATCTCAACTCTTTTTCACAACTTCGCACAACTAACCAGTAAGTGCACTGGGTCGTCCAAGTAATCAACCTTACGTGAGTAAGGGTCGATCCCACGGAGATTGTCGGCTTGAAGCAAGCTATGGTCATCTTGTAAATCTCAGTCAGGCGGATTCAAATGGTTATAGAGTTTTGAAAATTAAAAGATAAATAAACATAAAATAAAGATAGAGATACTTATGTAATTCATTGGTGGGAATTTCAGATAAGCGTATGGAGATGCGTTATTCCTTCTGAATCTCTGCTTTCCTACTATCTTCATTCAATCATTCATACTCCTTTCCATGGCAAGCTGTATGTATGGGGATCACCATTGTCAATGGCTACCGTCCATCCTCTCAGTGAAAATGGTCCAGCTACGGGTTACGTAGGGCTAATCATCTGTCGGTTCTCACTTGTGTTGGAATAGGATCTAATGATCCTTTTGCGTCTGTCACTACACCCAACAGTCATGAGTTTGAAGCTCGTCACAGTCATCCCATCCCAGATCCTACTCGAAATACCATAGACAAGGTTTAGACTTTCCGGATCTCAAGAATGCTGCCAATTGGTTCTAGCTTACACCACGAAGACTCTGATCTCAAGGAATTGAAGGCTCTGTTGTCAGGAGAGACAATCAAACGCATGGACCAGGAATCCAAGAGATACATACTCAAGCTATTGCAGATAGAACGGAAGTGGTTGTCAGGCACGCGTTCATAGGTGAGAATAATGATGAGTGTCACGGATCATCACATTCATCCAGTTGAAGTGCGAGTAAATATCTTAGAATAAGAATAAGCTTGAATTGAATAGAAAAACAATAGTACTTTGCATTAATACTCGAAGAACAGTAGAGCTCCACACCTTAATCTATGGTGTGTAGAAACTCCACCGTTGAAAATACATAAGTAATGATGGTCCAGGCATGGCCGAATGGCCAGACCCCAAAACGTGATCAAGAGATCAAAAGATGATCAAAAGATGTGAGTACAATAGTAAAAAGTTCTATTTATACTAAACTAGTTACTAGGGTTACAGAAATAAGTAAATGATGCAGAAATCCACCTCCGGATCCACTTGGTATGTGCTTGGGCTGAACATTGAAGCTTTCATATGTAGAGACTTTTCTTGGAGTTAAATGCCAGTTTTTATGCCACTTTGGGCGTTTAACTGTAGCTTCTATCCTGTTTCTAGCGTTTAACGCCAGAATAGGGCAGGAAGTTGGTGTTTGAACGCCAGTTTGTGTCATCAAAACACGAGCAAAGTATAGACTATTATATATTTCTGGAAAGCCCGAGATGTCTACTTTCCAACGCAATTGAGAGAGTGCCATTTGGGTTTCTGTAGCTCCAAAAAATCTATTTCGAGTGCAGGGAGGTCAGAATCCAACAGCATCAACAGTCCTTTTTCAGCCTCTGAATCAGATATTTGCTCAGGTCCTTCAATTTCAGCCAGAAAATACCTGAAATCACAGAAAAATACACAAACTCATAGTAAAGTCCAGAAATATGAATTTTTCTTGAAAACTAATAAAAATATACTAAAAGTAGCTAGATCCTACTAAAAACTATCTAAAAACAATACCAAAAAGCGTATAAATTATCCGCTCATCAAAGAGCCATGTTTGTCTATTCAAAATCAGTTCATACTCTTTTGGAATCAATTGTTGTTAAGAAACAAACTCTTCTCATTTTCCCATCTATACGATGCAATGCGAAACTGATGAGGGAAAAATGATTCCACACAAACTCACCGGCAAGTATATTGGGTCGCATCAAGTAGTAATAACTCACGGGAGTGAGGTCGATCCCACAGGGATTGATGGATTGAGCAACTTTAGTATGGTGATCAATTTAGTTAAGCAAATATTTGAAGATTTGGGTGAAATTTGACTGACAGAAGTGAAATTTCAAGGAAAATAAAATGCAAAAATTAAATTGGCAGAATTTTAAATTGCTGAAGGAGTAAATTGCAAAAACTTAAAGTGCAAGAGATTAAAAGAGCTGAAACTTTAATTGCAACAAAGGTAAATAACTAAAACTTAAAGTGCAAGTAATTTAAATTGCTGTATCTAAATTGCCAAGAAACTTAAATTGCATGAAAAATAAAAGGATTTGGGTAATGGGAATCAAAAGAGAACTAAAAGATGCAAAGTGCAGTAAACTAAAGAACTCTCAGATAACATAATTCAAATAAGAACTTTAGTACCAAAACAGAAAAGTGAAATTGCAGAAGAATTAAAATAGAATGGAAACTTAGATCAACTTTAAAATCCTAAAAGAGAAATTGACAATTGCAGAAGAATAACGAAACATAAAGAAAACTAAGATCTCAAATGCTTTCTTAACAAAAGATAAAAAAAAGAAATTGCAGACGAAAGGTAAACAGAAAGAAAACTATGATCAGATATTCAATTCATAAAGCTATCAAAGGAAAAATAAAAGAAAACTCCACAATGCAGGAATTCAGAAGAATTCTTCAATCCGATGTCCAAGACCCAAACAGAAAAGTTAAAGTTGCAGAAGAGAGAAAAACAAAACAGAAAATGAAAATTCCGATATGATCCCAATTCTAAAATTCTAAAAAGAAATTAAAAGAGAGCTCCCCGATACAATCAAATTTTCTCCTATTTATACACTTTCTATTTCAGTCCTCAAGCACTTGGAGTGGGCTTTTTGGCCTATGGAGAAATGGATTAAAATGGCACATGGTTGCTACATTCAGGGGAACGTTGCAGTCTCAAAGTGAGCGCAGTGTTGATTCATCCACGCGTGTGCGTCCCTTGCGCGCGCGCGTCGTGATGAGCGGATATTCTATACGCTTTTTGGGGGTATTTTCATATACTTTTTAGTAGGATCTAGTTACTTTTTAGTATATTTTTATTAGTTTTTATGCAAAAATCACATTTCTGGACTTTGCTACGAGTTTGTGTGTTTTTCTATGATTTCAGGTATTTTCTGGCTGAAATTGAGGGACTTGAGCAAAAATCTTATTCAGAGGCTGAAAAAGGACCGCAGATGTTGTTGGATTCTGATCTCCCTGCACTCGAAATAGGATTTTTGGAGCTACAAGAGTCCAAATGACGAACTCTCAATTTCTTTGGAAAGTAGACATCCAGGGCTTTCCAGAAATATATAATAGTTTATACTTTGCTCGAGTTTAGACGATGCAAACTGGCGTTCAACGCCAGCCTTCTGCCCTATTCTGGCGTCAAACACCAGAAACACGTTACAAGCTAGAGTCAAATGCCAGAGATAGGTTACAACTTGGTGTTTAACTCCAGGAATAGGCTATGCACGTGAAAGCTTCAATACTCAGCTCCAGCACACACCAAGTGGGCCCCGGAAATGGATTTCTGCACTATCTATCTTAGTTTACTCATTTTCTGTAAACCTAGGTTACTAGTTGAGTATAAAAACTACTTTTAGAGATTTATTTTGTACCTCATGACATTTTACATCTAAATTTGTATCTTTGACGGCATGAGTCTCTAAAACCCATGGTTGGGGGTGAGGAGCTCTGCTGTGTCTCGATGAATTAATGTAATTATTTCTGTTTTCTATTCAATCACACTTGTTTCTATTCTAAGATATTCATTCGCACTTCAACATGATGAATGTGATGATCCGTGACACTTATCACCATTCTCAACCTATGAACCCGTACCTGACAACCACTTCCGTTCTACCTCAGATTAAATGTATATCTCTTGGGTTCCTGGTCCATGCGTTTGATTGCCTCTCCTGACAATAGAGTCTTCAATTCCTTGAGATCAGAGTCTTCGTGGTATAAGCTAGAAACAATTGGCAGCATCCCTGAGATCCGGAAAGTCTAAACCTTGTCTGTGGTATTTCGAGTAGGATCTAGGAAGGGATGACTGTGATGAGCTTCAAACTCATGAATGTTGGGCGTAGTGACAGACGCAAAAGGATCACTGGATCCTATTCCAACACAAGTGAGAACCGACAGATGATTAGCCATGTACATGGACCCTTTTCACTGAGAGGACAGTTGGTAGCCATTGACAATGGTGATCCACCAACATACAACTTGCCATGGAAGGAGACCTGCGTGCGTGAAGAAGAAAATAGTAGGAAAGCAGAACTCCAGAAGACAGAGCATCTCCAAAATCTCAACCTGTTCTCCATTACTGCATAACAAGTATCATTTAATTCATGCTCTTTTACACTTCGCAATTAAAACTAAGAATCACTATTGATATCTTGACTAAGAATAATAAGATAACCATAGCTTGGTTCAAGCCGGCAATCTCCGTGGGATCAACCCTTACTCACGTAAGGTATTACTTGGACGACCCAGTGCACTTGCTGGTTTGTTGTGCGGAATTACAAAGTATGATTGTAATTTTCGTGCACCAAGTTTTTGGCGCCGTTGTTGGGGATTGTTCGAGTTTGAACAACTAACGGTTTATTTTGTTACTTAGATTAGGAAAAATTTGTCTTTTTGGTTTAGAGTCTTTTACTTTCTTTTCAAAAAAAAAATATTTTTTTAAAAAATATTATTTTTCTTTATTAATTGTTAGTTTCTCATTGATTCTAGTTGCATGTTTTAAGTTTGGTGTCCTTTGTGTTTTTGTCATCTAAAAAATAGTTTTTATCTGCTCAATTCTTGCATTTGTTGAATGTGTCTATTTTCTTGGGAATAGTTGCCCCTTTGAGTCTTCCTTTCTAAAATCTTTTTAAAAAATAATTTTTCTTTGATTAAATCTTGTGCCAAATTTTAAGTTTGGTGTTCTCTTGTTAATTTTTCTTTAGTTTTCAAAAATTTTAAGTTTGGTGTTCTTTCTTTTGTTCTTGTTGTTCTTGTGAGTCTTCAAGGTGTTCTTGAGTCTTCTTTGTGTTTTGATCTTAAAATTTTTAAGTTTGGTGTGCCTTGGTGTTTTTCCTCCAAAATTTTCGAAAACATGGAGCATTGGATCTAAAAATTTTAAGTCTTTTGTCTTTTATGTGTTTTTCTCTTTCATAAAAAAAATTCAAAAATAAAAAATATCTTTTCCTTTAATTGCTCATAATTTTCGAATCCCTTTGGTTGACTTGGTCAAAATTTTTCAAATCATATCCTTTTAAGATTTTTTAAATCATATCTTTTTCAAAAATATCCTAACCACTTTCTCTCTCCTCACTTTTTCGAAAGTCCTCATAAAATATTTTCAAATCTTTTTTTATTTATTTTAGTTTTTTTATTTTATTTTATTATTTCAAAAAAATTTTTAATAAATAAATATAATAAAATAAATAAAATAAATCTACATCATCTCCCTTTCTCCATCATGGACCTAAGTGAAAATGAACAGTCCAGAAGGACTTTGGGGTCATATGCTAACCCCCCTACTGCTTCATATGGGAGTAGTATCTGTATACCCTCCATTAGAGTCAGTAGTTTTGAGTTGAATCCTCAACTCATTATCATGGTGCAGCAAAATTGCTAGTATTTTGGTCTTCCACAGGAAGAACCTACTGAGTTTCTGGCACAGTTCTTACAAATTGCTGACACAGTACATGATAAGAAAGTAGATCAGGATGTCTATAGATTATTACTGCTTCCATTTGTTGTAAAAGACCAAGCTAAGAGGTGGTTAAATAACCAACCTAAAGCTAGCATAAGAACATGGAAACAGTTGTCAGACAAATTCCTGAATCAATATTTCCCTCCTAAGAGGATGACACAGCTAAGGCTGGACATCCAATGCTTTAAACAAGTGGATAATGAATCCCTTTACAACGCTTAGGAGAGGTACAGAGAGATGCTAAGGAAATGCCCCTCTGAAATGTTTCCAGAATGGGTGCATTTAGACATCTTCTACTACAGGCTTACAGCAAATGCTTAGATATCTCTAGACCACTCAGCTAGTGGATCTATACACATGAGAAAAATAATTGAAGAGGCTCAAGAGCTCATTGATACAGTTGCTAGAAATCAGCATCTATACTTAAGTAGTGAGTCCTCCATAAAAGAAAAGGCTAAAGCAGTATCCACTGAACCTAGTCCTCTAGAACAAGTTGCTAAAATCAATAAGCAATTATGTTATCTGACAGAATAGTTAGCAGAATTTAAAGAGATGTTACAAGACACTAAGGATGCTAACAAGAAAATGGAAGCACAACTTGACCAGACAAGACAGCAGTTATCAAAACAGATAATAGAAGAGTGCCAAGCAGTTCAATTAAGGAGTGAAAAAATATTGAATACCTCATCTCAAACCAGCAGAAAGCCAAGAAAAGAACAAATAATAGAGGATGAGCAGACTTCTACCCAAAATCCCTCTAAGGACAGTAAGATCCCAGAGAGGAATGATTCTGCGTTCAAACACCAAAAAAGGGTGAAAAACTGGCGTTAAACGCCCAGTGGACGCCCAGTTCTGGCGTTCAAACGCCAGAAAAGGGAGAAAAATTGGCGTTAAACACCCAACCCATGTTCAGTTCTGGTGTTCAAACACCAGAAAAGGGAGAGAATCTGGCGTTAAACGCCAATCCAGCCCCCAATCCTGACGTTCAAACGCCTATGAGGGGTCAGACACTTGCAAGTGCTGATAATAACTCCCTCAAGAAGACTTTTCAACCTACCGCTATAGGAAATAAACCTGCAGCAACCAAGTTTGAAGAATACAAAGCCAAAATACCTTATCCTCAGAAACTCTGCCAAGCAGAATAGGATAAACAATTTGCCCGCTTTGCAGACTATCTCAGGACTCTTGAAATTAAGATTCTGTTTGCAGAGGCACTTGAGCAAATACCCTCTTAGGTTAAGTTCATGAAAGCAATCTTAAGTCATAAGAATGATTGGAGAGAAACTGAAAAAGTTCTTCTCACTGAAAAATGCAGTGCAATCATTTTAAAGAGCTTACCAAAAAAGCTTAAGGATCCTGGAAGCTTTATGATACCATGCACATTAGAGGGTACCTGTACCAAGACAGCTCTATGTGATCTTGGGGCAAGTATCAACCTAATCCCTGCATCCACTATCAAAAAGCTTGGCTTGACTGAAGAGGTCCAACCAACCAGGATATGTCTTCAACTTGCTGATGGCTCCATTAAATACCCATCAGGCGTGATTGAAGACATGATTGTCACAGTTGGGCCATCCGCCTTTCCCACTGACTTTGTAGTGCTGGAAATAGAAGAGCACAAGAGTGCAACTCTCATTCCAGGAAGACCTTTCCTAGCAACTGGACAAACCCTCATTGACATCCAAAAAGGGGAAGTAACCCTGAGAGTCAATGAGGATGAGTTTATGTTGAATGCTATTGAAGCAATGAGGTACCCAGACACATCAAAAGACTGCATGCGTGTTGATATTATTGACTCTCTGGTACAGGAGATCAGTATGGCTGAGAGTTTCGAATCAGAGCTAGAGGATATCTTTAAAGATGTTCAGCCTGATCTGGAAGAACCAGAAGAAATAAAAGAACCTCTGAAAATTCCTCAAGAAAAGGAGAAACCTCCTAAACCCGAGCTCAAACCACTACCACCGTTCCTAAAATATGCATTTTTGGGAAAAGGTGAAACTTTTACTATAATCATAAGCTCTGCCTTAGAGCCACAGGAAGAGAAAGCACTAATTTAGGTGCTAAGGACACACAAGACAGCTCTTGGGTAGTCTATTAGTGATCTCAAAGCCATTAGCCCAGCCAGATGCATACACAAGATCCTACTGGAGGATGATGCCAAACCAGTGGTTCAACCACAAAGGCGGCTAAATCCAGCCATGAAGGAGGTGGTGCAGAAAGAGGTCACTAAATTACTAGAGGCTGGGATTATTTATCCCATTTCTGATAGCCCCTGGGTGAGCCCTGTCCATGTTGTACCCAAAAAGGGAGGCATGACAGTGGTTCATAATGAAAAAAATGAACTGGTTCCTACAAGAACAGTTACAGGGTGGCGTATGTGTATTGACTACAGAAGACTCAATACAGCCACCAAAAATGATCATTTTCCTTTACCATTCATAGACCAAATGCTAGAAAGGCTAGCAGGTCATGACTATTACTGCTTTCTGGATGGCTACTCAGGCTACAACCAAATTGCAGTAGATCCCCAGGATCAAGAGAAAACAACATTCACATGTCCATCTGGAGTATTTGCCTACAGAAGGATGCCATTTGGTCTATGTAATGCACCGGCAACCTTTCAAAGATGCATGCTCTCTATTTTCTCTGATATGGTGAAAAAATTTCTGGAAGTCTTCATGGACAACTTCTCAGTATTTGGAGATTCATTCAGCTCCTGTCTTGACCATCTAGCACTTGTTCTGAAAAGGTGCCAAGAGACCAACCTGGTTTTAAACTGGGAGAAATGTCACTTTTTGGTGACTGAAGGAATTGTTGTGGACACAAAATTTCGAACAAGGGGATAGAGGTGGATTAAGCCAAGGTAGAGGTAATTGAAAAATTACCACCACCTACCAAAGTTAAGGCAATAAGAAGCTTTCTTGGACATGCAAGATTCTATAGGAGGTTTATAAAGGATTTTTCAAAAATTGCAAAACCCCTAAGCAACCTCGTAGCTGCTGACACGCCATTTATCTTTGACACAGAGTGTCTACAAGCTTTTGAGAGTCTGAAGGCTAAGTTGGTCACAACACCCGTTATATCTGCACCAGACTGGACATTACCATTTGAATTAATGTGTGATGCTAGTGACCATGTTATTGGAGCAGTATTAGGAAAGAGGCATAATAAGCTTCTGCACGTCATTTATTATGCTAGCCGTGTTCTAAATGACGCACAGAAGAATTACACAACCACAAAAAAAGAGCTGCTTGCAGTGGTCTATGCCATTGACAAGTTTAGATCCTATCTAGTAGGATCAAAAGTGATTGTGTACACTGACTGGTGCACGAAATTGTAATCACACTTTTGCAATCCGCACAACTAACCAGTAAGTGCACTGGGTCGTCCAAGTAATACCTTACGTGAGTAAGGGTTGATCCCACGGAGATTATTGGTTTGAAGCAAGCTATGTTTATTTTATTATTCTTAGTCAGGATTTCAATTAAAATTATCAGTTTGAATTATTAGAAAAATAAAAGAGCGTGAATTAATTACTTGTAATGTAGTAATGGAGAATATGTTGGAGTTTTGGAGATGCTTTGTCTTCTGAATTTCTGTAATGTAATATTCCATCCATGGAAAAGTGCAAAGTTCCCTCCATGGCAAGCTGTATGTAGGGTGTCACCATTGTCAGTGGCTACCTCCCATCCTCTCAGTGAAAACGGTCCAGATGCTCTGTCACAGCACGGCTAATCAGCTGTTGGTTCTCGATCATGTTGGAATAGGATCCATTGATCCTTTTGCGTTTGTCATCACGCCCAGCAATCGCGAGTTTGAAGCTCGTCACAGCCATTCAATCCTTGAATCCTACTCGGAATACCACAGACAAGGTTTAGACTTTCCGGATCCTCAAGAGTGGCCGCCATCAATTCTAGCTTATACCACGGAGATTCTGATTAAGGAATCTAAGAGAAGCTCATTCAATCTGATGTAGAACGGAGGTGGTTGTCAGGCACACGTTCATGGATTGAGGAAGGTGATGAGTGTCACGGATCATCACCTTCTTCATAATTAAGCGCGAATGAACATCTTAGATGGGAACACACACGTTTGAATGGAGGAATAGAAACAATTGCATTAATTCATCGAGACGCTGCAGAGCTCCTCACCCCCAACAATGGAGTTTAGAGACTCATGCCGTCAAAGTGTATAAAATTCAGATCTGAAAATGTCATGAGGTACAAAGTTAATCTCTAAAAGTTGTTTAAATAGTAAACTAGTAACCTAGGTTTACAGAAAATGAGTAAACTATGATAGATGATGCAGAAATCCACTTCTAGGGCCCACTTGGTGTGTGCTGGGGCTGAGACTTAAGCTTCTCACGTGCATGGAGCTGTTTTGGGCGTTCAACGCCAGGTTGTAACCTGTTTCTGGCGTTGAACTCCAGCTTGTAACCTGTTTCTGGCGCTGGACGCCAGACAGAAGCATGATACTGGCGTTGAACGCCAGTTTACGTCGTCTATCTTCACGCAAAGTATAGACTATTATATATTGCTGGAAAGCCCTGGATGTCTACTTTCCAACGCCGTTGAGAGCGCGCCAATTGGACTCTTGTAGCTCCAGAAAATCCATTTCGAGTGCAGGGAGGTCAGGATCCAACAGCATCAGCAGTCCTTTTTCAGCCTAACTCAGATTTTTGCTCAGCTCCCTCAATTTCAACCAGAAAATACCTGAAATCACAGAAAAATACACAAACTCATAGTAAAGTCCAGAAATATGATTTTTGCCTAAAAACTAATAATATTCTACTAAAAACTAATTAAAACATACTAAAATCTACATGAAATTACCCCCAAAAAGCGTATAAAATATCCGCTCATCACAACACCAAACTTAAACTGTTGCTTGTCCTCAAGAAACTAGATAAATAAAATAGGATGAAAAGAAATTAAGAAGTAATAATATTTCAGAGTTTTTGAGTGGAGCTCAGATTCTTGTTAGATGAGCAGGGCTTGTAGCTTTTTGTTTCTGAACAGTTTTGGCATCTCCCTTTATCCTTTGAAATTTAGAATGATTTGCATCCATAAGAACTCAGAATTCAGATAGTATTATTGATTCTCCTAGTGTAGTATGTTAATTCTTGAACACAGTTACTTTATGAGTCTTGGCCGGGGCCCTAAGCACTTTGTTTTCCAGTATTACCACCGGATACATAAATGCCACAGACACATGACTGGGTGAACCCTTTTTTTTTAGATTGTGACTCAGCTTTGCTAAAGTCCCCAGTTAGAGGTGTCCAGAGCTCTTAAGCACACTCTTTTTGCTTTGGATCACGACTTTAACCACTCAGTCTCAAGTTATTCACTTGGACCTGCATGCCACAAGCATATGGTTAGGGACAGCTTGATTTAGCCGCTTAGGTCTGGAACTATTTCCTTGGGCCCTCCTATCCACTGATGCTCAAAGCCTTGGATCCTTTTCACCCTTGCCTTTTGGTTTTAAGGGCTGTTGGCTCTTATTCCTTTTCTTGATCCAATGATTCCTTGTAAATTTTTTTTTCACTGCTTTTTCTTGCTTCAAGAATCAAATTCATGATTTTTCAGATCATCAATAATATTTTTCGTGTTCCTCATTCTTTCAGGAGCCAATATTCATAAAATTCAAGATAAAAATTATGTACTGTTCAAGCATTCATTCAGAGAACAAAAAGTATTGCCACCACATATAGTTAATTATAATTTTTATTATTAAGAACTCGAAAAAATAAATTACTTCTTTATTCTAATTATCTACTATTTTATTGATGTCTGATGATGATGAGAAAAATAAATTATAAATTAATTGGGAATAAAACCAGAATAGATATACTAATTACTACTACTACTACTATATATATCTCCTAAGGTAAATTTCTATAATAACACTATCACAGAGTTAAAGCTAAAATTAGAACTCAACAACCTGTGTTTTGAGAAGTAGATGTTCCTCTGATCTGTGGGGTGCTTGGTCCTTCAAGGATTAATTTCTGGCGCTTCAGCTCCCTTAAATCACGCCCTTGCTCTTCTTGTTCCTTAAGCAGTTTGCAAAGCATGCTACTTTGATTGTTCTGTTCTTCCTTTATTTGGTTCATAGCTTCTTGCAATTTGGAAATAGATGCCTCAAGATGTTCCTAATATTCGAATTGAGGAAGTTTTGGGAGGACTTCCTGTGCTCTCCTCTTGATTGGATCATCCTGCAGCTGTTGTCTGTCCATTGATATTCTAGTGATTGGCCTCTCAACTGAGATATACTCTGTTATTCCCATCTTCACTCCGGCATCTCTGCAGAGCATAGAAATTAAGCTTGGATAGGCCAATCTGGCATCCTTGGAATTCCTGTTTGCTATTTTGTATAGTTCACACGAGATCAGTTGATGGACTTCTACTTCTTTTCCCAACATGATGCAGTGAATCATCACTGCTCTTTTAATAGTAACTTCAGAATGGTTGCTGGTGGGCAATATAGAACGCCCAATGAAATCCAGCCAGCCTCTGGCTGCTGGTTTGAGATTTTCTCTTTTGAGTTGATTTGGGATGCCAGTCGTGCTGGTGGTCCACCTGGCTTCAGGGATGCATATATCCTCTAGAATCTTGTCCAAGCCTTTATTTACCCTCATCATTCTCATATTAAAGGAGTCGGGGTCATCTTTCAGTTGAGGAAGCTTAAAGATCTCTCTGATATTGTCAGGATGGGTATGAACAATCTTTCCTCTGACTAAGGTCCGATGGTCATAGAGGGCAGCTCCAATTATTCTTTGCCTGTCTGTCTGCCATAGATTAGCATAGAACTCCTGAACCATGTTCCTTCCCACTTTCGTTTCAGGATTAACTAGGATTTCCCAGTTCCTGTTTCGAATTTGTTCTTGGATCTCCGGATATTCATCTTCTTTTAGATCGAACTTGACTTCCGGGATCACTGATCTTAGACTCATTATTTTGTAGTAATGGTCTGAATGTTCTTTAGTTAAGAACTTCCCTTGATTCCAAAGTGGCTTTGGAATATTCTCTTTCTTGTCTCTTGGGTTGGGTTGTTTTCCTTTAGGGGCCATGATCAAAGTGAGTATGTTTTTGTGATCACGGATAAGCACACTGATGACAGGTCATCATATACCCATTTTTCAAGCTAATTTCACTTGTTTTACTAGTCTTTATGCACTTTCTTGCATCCTAAGTAAGTGATTTGGAGTGAAAATGCATAACTTCTTTAAATCAAACAACCACCATGAAATTAATGTTAACTCATGAGGTTTAAGCTGAATTTAATTGATTTTTAATTGATTTATAAGCCTTGTGAATTTAGTGATACTTTGAGTGGTTGTTTTGGTTTATTGTAGGTGAAGAAAAGAAGAAAAGAGGAAGCGTGGCTTAAGAAAGCGTGGCCCAAGAGAGAAAAAGTATGGCGCATAAAAGGAGGAAGCAAGCATTGCCCTCCAAAGGGCACACTGCCCTCTAGGAGGGCAACATAAGGAAACAAGGCTTGAGAGGCAACACTGCCCTGCCCACAACAAGGGCAGAGCACAAATTGGTGCCATGAATCAAGAAGATCAAAAACACTGCCCTGCCCTCCTCAAGGGCAATATCGGGCTCACCAAGGGAAGAAATTCAAAGAAAAAGCTCACCAATGCTTGCCACAAGGATCGAACACGGCACCATGAGGAAGCAAGGAATTAAGCTTCACTTTGGTGCCAAGAAAACCAAGGAAAAGTGTAGCGCGTGCATTGCCCGAGTTTCGAACACGGGACTTCAACGTTGGAAACATTGCCCTGCCCTCCGCAAGGGCAGGGCAACATCTTGAGGTGCACGGCCAGCGCACCAGATTGGCGCATCAAGGGAAGTCTTGGCAGCAACGGCACGCACGCACGGGCATCATTCTGGCGCACCAAAAATTTCTGCCCTGCCCTCCACAAGGGCAGGGCAGCATCCTGCAGCACCAAAGCCGCACGCACCATTTTCTACCCTGCCCTCCACAAGGGCAGGGCAGCCTCCTGGAAGCAAATGTTCTTGGGCTAAAAATTGAATTAAAAATCCAATTTAATTCATTTCTTCACCAAATCAAAAGCCCATCTAAATTCCAAAATCCAAGAATAGAAAGTGTATAAATAGGAGATAGTTTGATGTAATTAGGACCTTTCTTTTCACTTTTGACTTTTGAACCTTCTTTGGGTTTTTGAATTTTACTTTGAGTATTGAGAGCTAGGATCACTGAGATTTCTGAGAATTAGGAAGGAGAATTGATCTCTCTTCTTCCTTGTTCTTGCTTGAGCATTTTTACTTTTCTTGTTTGAATCTTGGGTGTTAAGAATTGAGAAAATTCTGTCTCAATCTCCACTCAAGAACTCTTTAATTTCTTTTCTGCATAATTAAGTTCAATTACATTTCCTTTACTACTTCTTCTTCAATTTCTTGTTAATTGCTTTGAGAATTTGGATCTGGGAAGGCAATTGAGATCTAGACTTTGCTATCTAGTCTCTGGAGTCCTGAGATCACATTTTCCTTTTGGTTCTTCTATGAACCTCTGCTGCAATTAATTTCCTTACTGTTTGAGTTCTAATTACTTCTAATTCAATTTATGCTCTATCAATTGTTGCAATTCAATTTCTCTTTGCTTAAATTCTGATATCCCAGTCCTCAAACCCCTTTTTCATTCAAGCAATTTATATTCCTTGCACTTTAAGTTACTGCAATTTACATTTCTTGCACTTTAAGTTTCAGTCATTTAATTTCTTGTTCTTTAAGATTCAGTCCTTTTACTTTCAGTTCCTTTTAATTTCTGCAATTCTTCCCTTCCCCCTTTACCTTTCCTGTTGTTTATTTACTGTTGGATACAAAACACTCAACCAATACTTGATTCGCTTGACTAAATCAACCACTAAACTAAAATTGCTCAATCCTTCAATCCCTGTGGGATCGACCTCACTCATGTGAGTTATTATTACTTGATGCGACCCGGTACACTTGCCGGTGAGTTTTGTGTCGGATCGTTTTCCGCACATCAAGTTTTTGGCGCCGTTGCCGGGGATTGAAATAGATTGACAATGATTAAGTGAAGTGGTGGTCTAGATCAAGCACTTTTTCTTTATTGTTTACTTAACACACTAACTGTTTGAGTTTTTACTTAAACTAACAAAAACTTCACTCTAGCGATAGATTGAAGTTTCACTGGTTTTCTGGATCCGTGTGTTTCTTATTGTGTGTTTGTATGTCAGGTACAGGAAGAGCTTCTCCTATTCTCTCCGAACTTGACCAAAGAACTCTTCGAAGAATAAGAAGAGCTGAAAGAGGGAAGAACGTTATTGGAGAGGAAGAATCTGAGGAGGAATTCCAAGAAATGGAAGGAGATCCATCAAATCCCAATCAACCAGAAGGAGGGGCCAACAATAACCCACAACAAAGAATAGTACTGGCTTCCTACACATTTGCAAATGCTAGACACTGTGGGAGTAGCATCCTTACCCCCAATGTTAATGCAAACAACTTTGAACTAAAGCCACAGCTCATCACATTGGTCCAAAACAACTGTTCTTTTGGAAGAGGGCCATTGGAGGACCCGAATCAACATTTATCTACCTTCTTAAGGATTTGTGACACTGTCAAGACCAATGGTGTGCCTCCTGACAGTTACAAGCTGTTGCTCTTTCCATTCTCTCTCAGGGACAAGGCCAGTCAATGGCTAGAAACATTTCCAAAGGAAAGCATCAACACTTAGGATGATTTGGTGAGCAAGTTTCTTGCCAAATTTTATCCCCCTCAAAGGATCATAAGATTGAAGACTGAGGTACAGACATTCACTCAAATGGAGGCTGAAAATTTATATGAAGCATGGGACAGATATAAGGCACTATTGAGGAAATGTCCACCAGAAATGTTTACTGAGTGGGATAAATTGCAGAACTTCTATGAAGGACTTACTCTGAAATCTCAAGAAGCACTTGATCATTCAGCTGGAGGCTCACTACAACTCATGAAAACTACAGAGGAAGCTCAAAATTTCATTGATATGGTGGCCAACAACCAATATTTCTTTGCTCATCAAAGGCAACGCCAACCATCACAAAGAAGAGGAGTAATGGAGTTGGAAGGAGTGGATTCAATTCTAGCTCAGAACAAGATGATGCAGCAGCAAATTCAACAACAGTTTGAGCAAATGGCCAAAAGAATTGATGGCCTGCAAGTAGCATCAGTGAGCGCCACAAGCCAACCATCAACCACATGGGTGCAAAATGAAGAAACCCAAGAGAAGCAACAGCAAGAGCAAGTCCAATACATGCACAACCAAAATCCCGGAACAAATGAAGTCTATGGTGATACATACAATCCATCTTGGAAGAACCATCCCAACCTCAGATGGGGAGACAACTACAATCCAACTCAGCAACCATGGCAAAGAAACTCAAATCAAAACAATTGGAAAAACACAAACCACAACAACCAGCCAAACACTAACCAAAACACATACAGAAAACCACAAAACACTTACCCCAACTCAAACCATTATCTACCCAATAACCAACCAACTAACCAAAACACCTACCATCATCCAACAACACCCCAAAGCCAACCCATCTCACAAGAATCCCAGAGGATTACTAATCTAGAATTGCTCATGGAGAAAATGATGAAGAACCAAGAATTGACAACAAAGAACCAAGAAGCTTCCATGAAGAACTTAAAAAGGCAGATTGGACAAATCTCCAAACAGATTTCTGTTGAAAAACCATCAAGCTCACTACCAAGTGACACCATTCCTAACCCAAAGGAAGAATGCAAAGTCATGCAATTAAGGAGTGGAAAGATATTAGTGGATGGCAACCAAGGAGCAACTAAGGAACTTTTGGAGAATGACAAAGAGTCAACAGAGAAAGATGAAGCTAACAACAAGGACATAACAAGCAAGAATGTCCCAGAAAAGCTCACAGAAGAAAACAACCAACCAAAGAACTCAAGGAAGGGAAAGCAGATCATGGAAGAACCAAATTCAAGACAGCAGCAAGTGGAAAAGAGCCTTACACCTCCACTACCTTATCCACAAAGATTCCACAAAGAGACAAAGAATCACCATTTCCACAAATTTCTTGAGACTTTCAAGAAGCTGGAAATCAACATACCTTTGGCTGAGGCATTAGAGCAAATGCCTCTATATGCCAAGTTCTTAAAGGAGCTCATCAATAAGAAAAGAAGTTGGAATGAGAAGGAGACTGTAATGCTCAGTGAAGAATGTAGTGCACTAATCAAAAAAGGGCTCCCTCCCAAGCTTGAAGATCCTGGAGGCTTCTTCCTACCCTGCACTATTGGAAGCCTATTCATCAACAAGGGGATGTGTGACTTAGGAGCAAGTATAAATCTAATCCCATCATCTTTAGTGAAAAAGCTTGGCATAGAAGAGGTGAAACCAATACAGATGTCCTTGGAATTGGTGGACCAATCAGTAGTATATCCTAAAGGGTTGATTGAGAACCTTTTAGTTAAGGTTGACAAGTTCATCTATCCGGCAGATTTTGTGATCCTGGATTCATCAGAGAATGGAAATGACTCCATAATACTTGGTCGACCATTTTTGGCCACTGCTAGAGCCATTGTAGACATAGAACAGGGAGAGCTAACTCTTAGGATGCATGAAGAGAGCATCACCTTGAAAGTGTTTCCAGAATCACAAAGTAAGGAAGAAACAAGCAAGACAAGTGACTATCTTCCAGGGCAAGCAATCAACAAAACAATAGAACAGAAGAGTGAGCAGGTACAAGGAGGGGAAGGAATTCCAAAAGAGGCCGGGATGATAAACAAAAAGGGAGGAATCACAACTCGAGTCACTATCAAAGGAGACAGATCAACAAAGAAGAAAAAGAAGAAAAACAGGAAGAAGGCTCACAAAGGGTGGAAGAACAAAAAAATTCCAACTGAAGGATTTTCCAAAGGTGACAAAGTACGATTAGTATATCAACAGCTGGGAACAGAAGATCATTACACTGTCAACCAAGTACTCTCTCTTGAGCACATTGAAATTGAGCATCAAGGCACACAGAGAAAGCTTACAGTGAGAGGGGACAAGTTGAGACATCACTAGCATCAACCACCTTAAAGGGAGTTCAATGTCAAGCTAGTGACAATAAAAGAGCGCTTCATGGGAGGTAACCCATGATTTAAGATTCCTGTCCTTTCTTTTATTCAATAAGTTATGATTACCTGAGCATGATTTTGAACGTTCATATAAATGCATACATTGTTTTGAAGCATATGTCAGATTTCTAAGTTTGGTGTGCCTTAAGGCACACCCAATTTATTTTTCAAAAAAAGGGAGGTTATTCTTAGAACATATGCATAATACTTTTGATGAAGCATATGACCAAACATTAAGTTTGGTGTCTGCATGTGTAACACTGTTCAAAAGATCATTTCCTATTCATGAAATCAAAATCATGCAGAGAGGGATCATGCATCATTATTTTATGTATATATATCAATTGTGAAGGATTTACCGCATTGCTAAGCCATCTTCTCAGTAAGATATAAGTTTGGTGTTCACCAACCTTTGGCAATTCTAATTAAGGGACACAATTGATCATTTATGAAAAAGAAACAAAAACAATTTTTTATTTGTAACTCACTTACCAACTTATACATCCATATCCTAAGGCTAGCTGTTTTGGTTTATTCAGGAGAAAGAGATTGAGACAAAAACAAGCAGCAGCCACGACCATTAGAAGGTGGAAAAGTTCTTTCATACCCCTTCTTTCATTCTTCTAATAAGGAGAAGCATGTATGAAACATGATATGCCTCCACTGTTTATTTCCTTTTTATTTCATTTTCTTGTACTTTTCTTTGTTCAATAAGTAGCTAGAGAAATGATCTGCATAATGCTTGTCATTCATCACTTAGCTTGAATTTTGTTTTGTTTCCCATATGCTTGAATAAAAGAGATTTTGTTTGAATTGAAAAGTAAAAATCCAATGTTGCATAAGTAGAATGGAAGCTAATGGTGGTATATGTGTTTGATTAAATGCATAACTCATGAAATAAGTGCTGCATAGTATCATTTTCATTGAAGTGTGAGCTAGCTTGCTGTTATGAAGGCTCCTATCAATAAAGAAAAAGCCCTTGAGAACAAAATTTAAAATAGAAAGAAAAGGAAGAAGAAAAAGCCAATGTGGCAAGAAAAAAAACAAAGAATAAAGGTTGGACACCAATAGCTTGGACCCTAGGACACATGCCTGTGGTGTTCTTGTACTAGGAGATGCTTGGATAAGTAAATTCTAAGGGGTATTTTAAAACCCGGTCACTTAGATCAACTGATTTGGGATGACCAATTGAAAGTTGATGAGCGGATAATTTATACACTTTTTGGCATTGTTTTTAGTATGTTTTTAGTAGTTTTAGTTGAGTTCTTAGTATATTTTTATTAGTTTTTAGTTAAAATTCACTTTTCTGGACTTTACTATGAGTTTGTGTGTTTTTCTGTGATTTCAGGTATTTTCTGGCTGAAATTGAGGGACCTGAGCAAAAATCTGATTCAGAGACTGAAAAGGACTGCAGATGCTGTTGGATTCTGACCTCCCTGCACTCGAAGTGGATTTTCTGGAGCTACAGAAGCCCAATTGGCGCGATCTCACCGGCGTTGGAAAGTAGACATCCTGGGCTTTCCAGCAATATATGATAGTCCATACTTTGCCCAAGATTTGATGGCCCAAACCGGCGTTCAAAGTCACCTACAGAAATTCCAGCGTTAAACGCCGGAACTGGCACCTAGATGGGAGTTAAACGCCCAAACTGGCATAAAAGCTGGCGTTTAACTCCAAGACAAGTCTCTACACGAAAATTCTTCATTGTTCAGCCCAAGCACACACCAAGTGGGCCCGGAAGTGGATTTTTATGTCATTTACTCATCTTTGTACACCTTAGGCTACTAGTTTTCTATAAATAGGACCTTTTACTATTGTATTAGAGATCATCTTGGTAGCTATCTTCTAATTTTATGCTATCTTAGATCATTGGGAGGCTGGCCTCACGGCCATGCCTAGACCTTGTTCTTATGTATTTTCAACGGTGGAGTTTCTACACACCATAGATTAAGGTGTGGAGCTCTGCTGTACCTCGAGTATTAATGCAATTACTATTGTTCTTCTATTCAATTCCGCTTGTTCTTTGTCCAAGATATCACTTGTTCTTCAACTTGATGAATGTGATGATCCGTGACACTCATCATCATTCTCACCTATGAACAAGGTGACTGACAACCATTCTTGTTCTACAAGCATTCGAGGCCCTAGTGTTTATCTCTTGGATTTCTGATTGCACGATGCATGGTTGATCGCCTGACAACCGAGTGCTCGCCTGACAAACGAGCCAGCCATTCCGTGAGATCAGAGTCTTCGTGGTATAGGCGAGAACTGATGGCGGCATTCAAGAGAATCCGGAAGGTCTAACCTTGTCTGTGGTATTCTGAGTAGGATTCAATGATTGAATGACTGTGACGTGCTTCAAACTCCTGAGGGCGGGGCGTTAGTGACAGACGCAAAAGAATCACTGGATTCTATTCCGGCCTGATTGAGAACCGACAGATGGTTAGCCTATGCTGTGACAGAGCATCAGGGACGTATTTCCAATGAGAGGATGGGAGGTAGCCGTTGACAACGGTGAAACCCTACATGAGCTTGCCATGGAAAGGAGTAAGAAGGATTGGATGAAGGCAGTAGGAAAGCAGAGAGACGGAAGGGAAGGCATCTTCATACGCTTATCTGAAGCTCTCACCAATGATATACATAAGTATCTCTATCTTTATCTTATTGCTTTATTCGTTTACCACTATACCCATTTGAGTCTGCCTGACTGAGATTTACAAGGTGACTATAGCTTGCTTCATACCACCAATCTCCGTGGGATCGACCCTTACTCGCGTAAGGTTTATTACTTGGACGACCCAGTGCACTTGCTGGTTAGTTGTGCGAAGTTGTGTTTATGCCATGGTATTGAGCACCAAGTCTTTGGAGCCATTACTAGGGATTGTTTGTGTTTTGAAAAGTAGTGATCACAATTTCGTGCACCAAGTTTTTGGCGCCGTTGCCGGGGATTGTTCTTGTGTATGGACAACTGACGGTTCATCTTGTTGCTTAGATTAGGCATTTATTTTTTTCGAAATTCTTGAAGATGAATTCTAGAGTTTCATGCTGATTTGTTGAAATCTGGCTGGCTGTGAAGCCATGTCTAATTTCATTGGACCGAGGTTTCAACTTATCATCACAAGAGCTTGTTGATTTTTTTTCAATCTTGCTTTTGGAGCAGTGATCTGCTAAGGCTTGGCTGGCCTTTGGCCATGTCTAGTGTTTTGGACCGAAGCTTTCTTTGAAAGCTTGGCTGGCTGTGAAGCCATGTCTAATTCCTGGACCGGAGTCTTAGACTAGCATTGCATTGATTCCTGGAATTCTCACTAAGAATTTTGATGTTTCCACTTAATTTTCGAAAAAATACAAAAAAATTTTTAAAAAGCATAAAATCCAAAAATATTTCTTGTTTGAGTCTAGAGTCTCATCTTAAGTTTGGTGTCAATTGCATGTTTTTGTTGCATGCATGTATCTCAAGTGATCTTCAAGATGTTCTTGATGATTTCCTTGTTTTGATCTTTGAATTCTATTGACTTGAGTATCTTTGTGTTTCATATGCATTCTCATTAGTGTCAGTAGTATACAAACTGCTAAGTTTGGTTTCTTGCATGCATTACTATTTGGTTTTAGTTACATTTTGATTATGCCTTATTATTAAAAATCCAAAAATATTTTCAATTTGTGTCTTTTCAAGTCAATAATATAGAGAATTGAAGATTCAGAACATACTGCAGAGGAATTATACAGAAAAAGCTGGGCATTCAAAAAATGCCCAGTGAAGAAGACAGACTGGCGTTTAAACGCCAGCCAGGGTACCTGGCTGGGCGTTTAACGCCCAAAAAGGGTGCATTTTGGGCGTTAAACGCCAGAATGTGCACCATTCTGGGCGTTTAACGCCAGGATGGCAAAGGGGGAAGATTTTGTTTTCAAATCAATTTTTTTTAGTTTTTCAAAATCAAATCTTTTTCAAATCAAATCTTTTCAATCAAATGTTTTCAAAATCAATTTCTTTCCTTTTTAAAAGATACTTACTAACAATTAATGATTTGATTGAACATCTCAAGTATATTGCCTTTTCTGTTGAGAAAGGTTTAATGTTTGAATCATATCTTTTCTTGTTAGGAAAGTCATTAATTTTTAAAATCAAATCTTTTCAAAATTGTTTTCAAATCATATCTTTTCAAAATTGTTTTCAAATCATATCTTATCAATCACATCTTTTTAAAACCATAACTTTTCAATCATATCTTTTTAATCACATCTTTTTCAAAAATAGTTTTCAATCAAATCTTTTTTAATTTCTAATTTCAAAATCTTTTTCAAAAATCACTTGATTTCTTTTCCACTTTTATTTTCGAAAATCAATTAGTGTTTTTCAAAAATGTTTTCAAAATCTTTTACTTAATTTTCGAAAATTCTTCTTTCCCTCTTCTCACATCCTTCTATTTATGGAGTATCACTCCTTCTTAATGCACAATTCGAACTCTATCTGATCAAGTTCGAATTTTTCTACTCCTGTCTTCTACTTTTCTTTTCCTCTGACACCTCAAGGAATCTCTATACTGTGACATAGAGGATTCCATATTTTCTTGTTCTCTTCTCTTTCATATGAGCAGGAGCAGAGACAAAGGCATTCTTGTTGAAGCTGACCCTGAACCCGAGAGGACCTTGAAGAGAAAGCTAAGAGAAGCCAAAGCACAACTCTCTTTAGAGGACCTGACCGAATTCTTCAAAGTAGAAGAAGACATGGCAGCCGAAAACAACAATAATGCAAACAATGCAAGGAAGGTGCTGGGTGACTTTACTGCACCTACTCCTGATTTTTATGGGAGAAGCATCTCTATCCCTGCCATTGGAGCAAACAACTTTGAGCTTAAGCCTGAATTAGTTTCTCTAATGCAACAGAATTGCAAGTTCCATGGACTTCCAATGGAAGATCCTCATCAGTTCTTAGCTGAATTCTTGCAAATCTGTGACACAGTCAAGACTAATGGGGTTGACCCTGAGATCTATAGACTGATGCTATTCCCTTTTGCTGTAAGAGACAGAGCTAGGATATGGTTGGACTCTCAACCTAAAGAAAGCCTGGACTCTTGGGAAAAGCTAGTCAATGCCTTCTTGGCAAAGTTCTTTCCACCTCAAAGATGGAGCAAGCTTAGAGTGGAAGTCCAAACTTTCAGACAGAAGGATGGAGAATCCCTCTATGAAGCTTGGGAAAGATACAAACAATTGATCAGAAAATGTCCATCTGACATGCTTTCTGAATGGAGCATCATAGGTATTTTCTATGATGGTCTCTCTGAACTATCCAAGATGTCTTTGGATAGCTCTGCTGGAGGATCTCTTCATCTGAAGAAGACGCCTACAGAAGCTCAAGAGCTAATTGAGATGGTTGCAAATAACCAATTCATGTACACTTCTGAAAGGAATCCTGTGAACAATGGGACTAGTCAGAAGAAAGGAGTTCTTGAGATTGACACTCTGAACGCCATTTTGGCTCAGAATAAAATATTGACTCAACAAGTCAATTTGATTTCTCAAAGTCTGTCTGGAATGCAAAATGCACCAAGCAGTACTAAGGATGCTTCATCTGAGGAAGAAGCTTATGATCCTGAGAACCCTTCAATGGAAGAGGTGAATTACCTAGGAGAACCTTATGGAAACACCTATAATTCTTCATGGAGAAATCACCCAAATTTCTCATGGAAGAATCAAGAGAGACCTCAACAAGGTTTCAACAACAATAATGGTGGAAGAAACAGGTTTAGCAATGGCAAGCCTTTTCCATCTTCTTCTCAGCAACAGACAGAGAATTCTAAGCAGAATCCCTCTGACTTGGCAACCATGGTCTCTGATCTAATCAAAACCACTCAAAGTTTCATGAATGAAACAAGATCCTCCATTAGAAATTTGGAGGCACAAGTGGGACAGCTGAGCAAGAAAGTTACTGAACTCCCTCCAAGTACTCTCCCAAGCAACACAGAAGAAAATCCAAAAGGAGAGTGCAAAGCCATAAACATGGCCGAATTTGGAGAGGATGGAGAGGAAGTGGACGCCACTGAGGAAGGCCTCAATGGGCGTGCACCAACCTCCAATGAGTTCCCCAATGAGGAACCATGGGAATCTGAGGCTCAAAATGAGACCATAGAGATTCCATTGGACTTACTTCTGCCCTTCATGAGCTCTGATGATTATTCTTCCTCTGAAGAGGATGAGTATGTCACTGAAGAGCAAGTTGCTAAATATCTTGGAGCAATCATGAAGCTAAATGACAAGATATTTGGAAATGAGACTTGGGAGAATGAACCTCCTTTGCTCACCAAAAAACTGGATGACTTGTCTAGGCAGAAATTACCTCAAAAGAGAAAAGATCCTGGGAAGTTTTCCATACCTTGTACCATAGGTACCATGACCTTCAAGAAGGCCCTGTGTGACTTAGGGTCAAGTGTGAACCTCATGCCTCTCTCTGTAATGGAGAAGCTAGGGATCTTTGAGGTACAAGCTGCAAGAATCTCACTAGAGTTGGCAGACAACTCAAGAAAACAAGCTTATGGACTTGTAGAGAATGTTTTGGTTAAGATTGAAGACCATTACATCCCTACTGATTTCATAGTCCTAGAGACTGGGAAGTGCATGGATGAAACCATCATCCTTGGCAGACCCTTCCTAGCCACAGCAAAGGCTGTAATTGATGTTGATGAAGGTGAACTGATCATTCAAGTGAATGGAGAATCCTTTGTGTTTAAGGCTCAAGGATATCCCTCTGTCACCATAGAGATGAAGCATGAAGAGCTTCTCTCAAATCAGAGTCAAAAAGAGCCCCCACAGTTGGTGCACGAAATTGTGATCACTACAACTTCGCACAACTAACCAGCAAGTGCACTGGGTCATCCAAGTAATAAACCTTACGCGAGTAAGGGTCGATCCCACGGAGATTGGTGGTATGAAGCAAGCTATGGTCATCTTGTAAATCTCAGTCAGGCAGACTCAAATGTATAATGACGATGAACGAAAATAACATAAAAGATAAAGATAGAGATACTTATGTATATCATTGGTGTAAGAGCTTCAGACAAGTGTATGAAGATGCCTTTCCTTCCGTCTCTCTGCTTTCCTACTGTCTTCATCCAATCCTTCTTACTCCTTTCCATGGCAAGCTCGTGTAGGGTTTCACTGTTGTCAGCAGCTACCTCCCATCCGCGCAGTGAAAGCTAATGCTCTTACACTCTGTCACAGTGCGGCCAATCACCGGTTTGGTTCCCTCCCCTACCGGAATAGAATAACTCTTTGCGTCTGTCACTAACGCCCAGTAGGTTACAGGTTTGAAGCACGTCACAGTCATTCAATCATTGAATCCTACTCAGAATACCACAGACAAGGTTTAGACCTTCCGGATTCTCTTGAATGCCGCCATCAGGTCCTGCCTATACCACGAAGATTCCGATTAAAGAATCCAAGAGATATTCACTAAGCCTCAGATGCTTGTAGAACAAGAATGGTTGTCAGTCACCTTGTTCATGAGTGAGAATGATGATGAGTGTCACGGATCATCACATTCATCAAGTTGAAGAACAAGTGATATCTTAGAACAAGAACAAGCGGAATTGAATGGAAGAACAATAGTAATTGCATTAATACTCGAGGTACAGCAGAGCTCCACACCTTAATCTATGGTGTGTAGAAACTCCACCGTTGAAAATACATAAGCATAAGGTCTAGGCATGGCCGAATGGCCAGCCTCCCAATGATCTAAGATAGCATAAAACTCAAAGATAGCTACCAAGATGTCAAATACAATAGTACAAGGTCCTACTTATAGAAAACTAGTAGCCTAGGGTGTACAGAGATGAGTAAATGACATAAAAATCCACTTCCGGGCCCACTTGGTGTGTGCTTGGGCTGAGCAATGAAGCATTTTCGTGTAGAGACTCTTCTTGGAGTTAAACGCCAGCTTTTAATCCAGTTTGGGCGTTTAACTCCCATTTAGGTGCCAGTTCCGGCGTTTAACGCTGGAATTTCTGTAGGTGACTTTGAACGCCGGTTTGGGCCATCAAATCTTGGGCAAAGTATGGACTATTATATATTGCTGAAAAGCCCAGGATGTCTACTTTCCAATGCCGTTGAGAGCGCGCCAATTGGGCTTCTGTAGCTCCAGAAAATCCACTTCGAGTGCAGGGAGGTCAGAATCCAAAAGCATCTGCAGTCCTTTTCAGTCTCTGAATCAGATTTTTGCTCAGGTCCCTCAATTTCAGCCAGAAAATACCTGAAATCACAGAAAAACACACAAACTCATAGTAAAGTCCAGAAAAGTGAATTTTAACTAAAAACTAATAAAAATGTAATAAAAACTAAACTAAAACTATCAAAAACATACTAAAAACAATGCCAAAAAGCGTATAAATTATCCGCTCATCACAACACCAAACTTAAATTGTTGCTTGTCCCCAAGCAACTGAAAATCAAATAAGATAAAAAGAAGAGAATATACTATAGACTCCAAATTATCAATGAAACATAGCTCCAAATTAGATGAGCGGGACTAGTAGCTTTTTGCCTCCAAACAGTTTTGGCATCTCACTTTATCCTCTGAGGTTCAGAATGATTGGCTTCTTTAGGAACTCAGAATCCAGATAGTGTTATTGATTCTCCTAGTTAAGTATGATGATTCTTGAACACAGCTACTTATTGAGTCTGGCCGTGGCCCAAAGCACTTTGTCTTCCAGTATTACCACGGATACATACATGCCACAGACACATAGTTGGGTGAACCTTTTCAGATGTGACTCAGCTTTGCTAGAGTCCCAATTAGAGGTGTCCAGGGTTCTTAAGCACACTCTTATTGCCTTGGATCACAACTTTATTTCTTTCTTTTCCTTTCTTTTTCTCTTTCTCCCCTTTTTTTTTCGTTTTTTTTTTGTATTCACTGCTTTTTCTTGCTTCAAGAATCATTTTTATGATTTTTCAGATCCTCAGTAACATGTCTCCTTTTTCATCATTCTTTCAAGAGCCAACAATTTTAACATTCATGAACCACAAATTCAAAAGACATATGCACTGTTTAAGCATACATTCAGAGAACAAAAGTGTTGCCACCACATCAAACTAATTAAGCTAGTTTTAAAGATGAATTTGAAATCCTGTACTTCTTGTTCTTTTGTAATAAAACAGTTTTCATTTAAGAAAGGTGATGGATTCATATTCATTGCTTTAAGGCATAGACACTAAGACACTAATGATCATAAGACACAAACATGGATAAACATAAGCATAAAAATTCGAAAAACAAGAAAATAAAGAACAAGGAGATTAAAGAACGGGTCCACCTTAGTGATGGCGGCTTGTTCTTCCTCTTGAAGGTCTTATGGAGTGCTTGAGCTCCTCAATGTCTCTCCTTGTCTTTGTTGCTCCTCTCTCATGATTCTTTGATCTTCTCTAATTTCATGGAGGAGGATGGCATGTGCTTCACCCTTAGTTGTCCCATGTTGGAACTTAATTCTCCTAGGGAGGTGTTCAGTTGCTCCCAATAGTCTTGTGGAGGAAGTGCATCCTTGAGGTATCTCAGGGATCTCATGATGAGAGGGGTCTCTTGTTTGCTCCATCTTCTTCTTAGTGATGGGCTTGAGGTCATGCCTTCTCAGTTGAACCGGCTTTGGATGCCATAAATGGTTATGGAAAAGCAAAAAGCAATGCTTTTACCACACCAAACTTAAAAGGTTTGCTCGTCCTCGAGCAAAAGAAGAAAGAAGAGAGTGGAAGAAGAAGAAATGGAGGGGAGGGAGATGGCCTTGTGGTGCGGCCAACAAGGGAAGAAGTAGTGGTTTGAATTTGGATGGTGAGGTAAGTGGGGTTTTATGGAGGTGAGTGGTGAAGAGAAAGATGGGATTTGATAGGTGAGGGGTTTGTGGGGATCCTGTGGGGTCCACAGATCCTTAGGTGTCAAGGAAAAGTCATCCCTGCACCAATTGGCATCAAAATCCACGTTTTGAGCCATTTCTGGCGTTAAACGCCGGGCTGGTGCCCATTCCTGGCGTTTAACGCCAGGTTCTTGCCCTTTTCTGGCGTTTAACGCCAGTCTGGTGCCCCTTTCTGGCGTTAAACGCCCAGAATGGTGCCAGACTGGGCGTTAAACTAGGCTTACTGGCGTTTGAACGCCAGCAGCATCTTCCTCCAGGGTGTGCTATTTTTCTTCCTGTTTTTCATTCTGTTTTTGCTTTTTCAATGGATTTTGTTACTTCTTATGATCATCAACCTACAAAAAAGATAAAATAACAAAAGAAAATAGTTAACTATAAAACATTGGGTTGCCTCCCAACAAGCGCTTCTTTAATGTCATTAGCTTGACAGAGGACTCTCATGGAGCCTCAGAAATTCTCAGAACCGTGTTGGAACCTCCCAACACCAAACTTAGAGTTTGAATGTGGGGGTTCAACACCAAACTTAGAGTTTGGTTGTGGCCTCCCAACACCAAACTTAGAGTTTGACTGTGGGGGCTCTGCTTGGCTCTGTTTTGAGAGAAGCTCTTCATGCTTCTCTCCATGATGATAGAGGGATGTCCTTGGGCCTTAAACACCAAGGATTCTTCATTCACTTGAATGATCAACTCTCCTCTATCAACATCAATCACAGCCCTTGCTGTGGCTAGGAAGGGTCTACCAAGGATGATGGATTCATCCATGCACTTCCCAGTCTCTAGGACTATGAAATCAGTAGGGATGTAATGGTCTTCAATCTTCACCAAAACATTCTCTACAAGTCCATGAGCTTGTTTTCTTGAATTGTCTGCCATCTCTAATGAGATTCTTGCAGCTTGCACCTCAAAGATCCCTAATTCTCCATTATAGAGAGAGGCATGAGGTTTACACTTGACCCTAAGTCACACAAGGCCTTCTTGAAGGTCATGGTGCCTATGGTACAAGGTATAGAAAACTTCCCAGGATCCTTCCTCTTTTGAGGCAGTTTCTGCCTAGACAAGTCATCCAGTTCTTTGGTGAGCAAAGGTGGTTCATCCTCCCAAGTCTCATTTCCAAATAACTTGTCATTTAGCTTCATGATTGCTCCAAGGTATTTAGCAACTTGCTCTTCAGTGACATACTCATCCTCTTCAGAGGAAGAATACTCATCAGAGCTCATGAATGGCAGTAGTAAGTCCAATGGAATCTCTATGGTCTCATTTTGAGCCTCAGATTCCCATTGTTCCTCATTGAGAAACTCAGAGGAGATTGGTACACGCCCACTGAGGTCTTCCTCAGTGGCGTCCTCCTCCTCTCTTTCCTCTCCATATTCGGCCATGTCTATGGCTTTGCACTCTCCTTTTGGATTTTCTTCTGTATTACTTGGGAGAGTGCTAGGAGGGAGTTCAGTAACTTTCTTGCTCAGCTGACCCACTTGTCCTTCCAAATTCTGATGGAGGACCTTGTTTCATTCATGAAACTTTGAGTGGTTTTATTAGATCAGAGACCATTGTTGCTAAGTCAGAAGTATTCTGCTTAGAACTCTCTGTCTGTTGCTGAGAAGATGATGGAAAAGGCTTGCTATTGCTAAACCTGTTTCTTCCACCATTATTGTTATTGAAACCTTGTTGAGGTCTCTCTTGATTCTTCCATGAGAGATTTGGGTGATTTCTCCATGAAGAGTTATAGGTGTTTCCATAGGGTTCTCCTAGGTAATTCACCTCTTCCATTGAAGGGTTCTCAGGATCATAAGCTTCTTCCTCAGATGAAGCATCCTTAGTATGCTTGGTGCATTTTGCATTCCAGACAGACTTGAGAAATCAAATTGATTGTTGAGTCAATATTTTATTCTGAGCCAAGATGGCGTTCAGAGTGTCAATCTCAAGAACTCCTTTCTTCTGATTAGTCCCATTATTCACGGATTCCTTTCAGAAGTGTACATGAATTGGTTATTTGCAACCATTTCAATTAGCTCTTGAGCCTCTGTAGGCGTCTTCTTCAGATGAAGAGATCCTCCAGCAGAGCTATCCAAAGACATCTTGGACAGTTCAGAGAGACCATCATAGAAAATACCTATGATGCTCCATTCAGAAAGCATGTCAGAAGGACATTTTCTGATTAATTGTTTGTATCTTTCCCAAGCTTCATAGAGGGATTCTCCATCCTTCTGTCTGAAGGTTGGACTTCCACTCTAAGCTACTCAATTTTTGAGGTGGAAAGAACTTTGCCAAGAAGGCATTGACTAGCTTTTCCCAAGAGTCCAGGCTTTCTTTAGGTTGAGAATCCAACCATATTCTAGCTCTGTCTCTTACAGCAAAAGGGAATAGCATCAGTCTATAGACCTCAGGGTCAACCCCATTAGTCTTGACTGTGTCACAGATTTGCAAGAATTCAGCTAAGAACTGATGAGGATCTTCCATTGGAAGTCCATGGAACTTGCAATTCTGTTGCATTAGAGAAACTAATTGAGGCTTAAGCTCAAAGTTGTTTGCTCTAATGGCAGGGATAGAGATGCTTCTCCCATAGAAATCAGGAGTAGGTGCAGTAAAGTCACCCAGCACCTTCCTTGCATTGTTTGCATTGTTGTTGTTTTCGGCTGCCATGTCTTCTTCCTCTTTGAAGAATTCGGTCAGGTCCTCTAAAGAGAGTTGTGCTTTGGCTTCTCTTTAGCTTTCGCTTCAAGGTCCTTTCAGGTTCAGGGTCAGCTTCAACAAGAATGCCTTTGTCTTTGCTCCTGCTCATATGAAAGAGAAGAAAACAAGAAAATATGGAATCCTCTATGTCACAGTATAGAGATTCCTTGAGGTGTCAGAGGAAAAGAAAAGTAGAAGACAGAAGTAGAAAATTCGAACTTATCAAAGAAGATGGAGTTCGAATTTTGCATTAAGGAATAGAGTTAGTCCAAAAATAGAAGGATGTGAGAAGAAGGGAAGTAATTTTCGAAAATTTAAGTAAAAGATTTTGAAAACATTTTGAAAACACTTAATTGATTTTCGAAAATAAAAATGGAAGAGAAACCAAGTGATTTTTTGAAAAAGATTTTTAAATTAGAAATCAAAAAGATTTGATTGAAAACTATTTTAAAAAAGATGTGATTAAAAAGATTTGATTGAAAAGTTATGGTTTTAAAAAGATGTGATTGAGAAGATATGATTTGAAAACAATTTTAAAAGATATGATTTGAAAACAATTTGAAAAGATGTGATTTTGAAAATTAATGACTTGCCTAACAAGAAAAGATATGATTCAAACATAAAACCTTCCTTAACAGAAAAGGTAAAAAATGTTCAATCAAATCATTAATTGTTAGTAAGTATCTTTGAAAAAGGAAAGAAATTGATTTTGAAAACATTTGATTGAAAAGATATGATTTGAAAAAGATTTGATTTTGAAAAACTTTGAAAACTTGAAAAAAATTGATTTTGAAAACAAAATCTTCCCCTAGCACCATCCTGGCGTTAAACGCCCAGAATGGTATCCATTCTGGCGTTTAACGCCCAAAATGCTACCTCTTTGGGCGTTAAACGCCCAACCAGGTACCCTGGCTGGCGTTTAAACGCCAGTCTGCCTTCTTCACTGGGCATTTTTGAATGCTCAGCTTTTTCTGTGTAATTCCTCTGCAGTATGTTCTGAATCTTCAATTCTTTGTATCATTGACTTGAAAAGACACAAATTAAAAATATTTTTGGATTTTTAATAATCAAAATGCAACAGGAATCAATTAACAATGCATGCAAGACACCAAACTTAGTAGTTTGTATACTACTGACACTATATGGACACATGAACACTCAAGTCATAGAATTTAAAGATCAAAACAAGAAAATCATCAAGAACAACTTGAAGATTAATTAAGACACATGCATAAATTCGAAAAATGCAAGAAGAACAGAAACATGCAATTGACACCAAACTTAACATGAGACTCTAGACTCAAACAAGAAACATAAAATATTTTTGGTTTTTTATGATTTTGTAATTTTTTTGTGCTTTTTCGAAAATTTAAGTAAAAAGGAAAATAAAAGTATCAAAGTTCTTAATGAGAATTCCAGGAATCCTGCAATGTTAGTCTAAAGCTTTAGTCTAAAGGAATTAGACATGGCCGGCTAAGCTTCAGCAGGACATTGCATTCAAGAGCTAAATTGATGAGAATCAATCAGCCTTGGTGATGATAAGAACATCACCTTGAAACACTAGAATTCATTCTTAAGAACTTTGAAGAAAAATGCCTAATCTAAGCAACAAGATGAACCGTCAGTTGTCCATACACAAGAACAATCCCCGGCAACGGCGCCAAAAACTTGGTGCACGAAATTGTGATCACTACAACTTCGCACAACTAACCAGCAAGTGCACTGGGTCGTCCAAGTAATAAACCTTACGCGAGTAAGGGTCGATCCCACGGAGATTGGTGGTATGAAGCAAGCTATGGTCATCTTGTAAATCTCAGTCAGGCAGACTCAAATGTATAATGACGATGAACGAAAATAACATAAAAGATAAAGATAGAGATACTTATGTATATCATTGGTGTAAGAGCTTCAGACAAGTGTATGAAGATGCCTTCCCTTCCGTCTCTCTGCTTTCCTACTATCTTCATCCAATCCTTCTTACTCCTTTCCATGGCAAGCTCGTGTAGGGTTTCACTGTTGTCAGCAGCTACCTCCCATCCGCGCAGTGAAAGCTAATGCTCTTACACTCTGTCACAGTGCGGCCAATCACCGGTTTGGTTCCCTCCCCTACCGGAATAGAATAACTCTTTTGCGTCTGTCACTAACACCCAGTAGGTTACAGGTTTGAAGCACGTCACAGTCATTCAATCATTGAATCCTACTCAGAATACCACAGACAAGGTTTAGACCTTCCGGATTCTCTGAATGCCGCCATCAGGTCCTGCCTATACCACGAAGATTCCGATTAAAGAATCCAAGAGATATTCACTAAGCCTCAGATGCTTGTAGAACAAGAATGGTTGTCAGTCACCTTGTTCATGAGTGAGAATGATGATGAGTGTCACGGATCATCACATTCATCAAGTTGAAGAACAAGTGATATCTTAGAACAAGAACAAGCGGAATTGAATGGAAGAACAATAGTAATTGCATTAATACTCGAGGTACAGCAGAGCTCCCACCTTAATCTATGGTGTGTAGAAACTCCACCGTTGAAAATACATAAGCATAAGGTCTAGGCATGGCCGAATGGCCAGCCTCCCAATGATCTAAGATAGCATAAAACTCAAAGATAGCTACCAAGATGTCAAATACAATAGTACAAGGTCCTACTTATAGAAAACTAGTAGCCTAGGGTGTACAGAGATGAGTAAATGACATAAAAATCCACTTCCGGGCCCACTTGGTGTGTGCTTGGGCTGAGCAATGAAGCATTTTCGTGTAGAGACTCTTCTTGGAGTTAAACGCCAGCTTTTAATCCAGTTTGGGCGTTTAACTCCCATTTAGGTGCCAGTTCCGGCGTTTAACGCTGGAATTTCTGTAGGTGACTTTGAACGCCGGTTTGGGCCATCAAATCTTGGGCAAAGTATAGACTATTATATATTGCTGGAAAGCCCAGGATGTCTACTTTCCAATGCCGTTGAGAGCGCGCCAATTGGGCTTCTGTAGCTCCAGAAAATCTACTTCGAGTGCAGGGAGGTCAGAATCCAACAGCATCTGCAGTCCTTTTCAGTCTCTGAATCAGATTTTTGCTCAGGTCCCTCAATTTCAGCCAGAAAATACCTGAAATCACAGAAAAACACACAAACTCATAGTAAAGTCCAGAAAAGTGAATTTTAACTAAAAACTAATAAAAATGTAATAAAAACTAAACTAAAACTATCAAAAACATACTAAAAACAATGCCAAAAAGCGTATAAATTATCCGCTCATCAACAGTCAAACTCTAAGTTTGGTGTTGGGAGGCCACAACCAAACTCTAAGTTTGGTGTTGAACCCCCACATTCAAACTCTAAGTTTGGTGTTGGGAGGTTCCAACATTGCTCTGAATATCTGTGAGGCTCCATGAGAGCCCTCTGTCAAGCTACTGACATTAAAGAAGCGCTTGTTGGGAGGCAACCCAATGATTATAATTTATATAGTTTCTTTTGTTATTTTATGTTTTTTGTAGGTTGATGATCATAAGAAGTCACAAAATCCATTGAAAAAGCAAAAACAAAATGAAAAACAGGAAGAAAAACAGCACACCCTGGAGGAAGATGTTGCTGGCGTTCAAACGCCAGTAAACCTAGCAGTTGGGCGTTTAACGCCCAGTCTGGCACCATTCTGGGCGTTTAACGCCAGAAAGGGGCACCAGACTGGCGTTAAACGCCAGAAAAGGGTAAGAACCTGGCGTTAAACGCCAGGAATGGGCATCAGCCCGGCGTTTAACGCCAGAAATGGCTCAAAACGTGATTTTGAGCAACATTTGGTGCAGGGATGACTTTTCCTTGACACCACAGGATCTGTGGACCCCACAGGATCCCCACCAACCCCACCACTCTCTCTTTTCTTCCCCCATTCACCAATCACCTCAATACCTCTTCCCCAAAACCCTTCACCTATCAAATCCATCTTTCTCTTCACCACTCAATCCATCCTTCATAAAACCCCACCAACCTCACCCTTCAAATTCAAACCACTTTCCCTCCCAAACCCACCCATAATGGCCGAACCTCATCTCCCCTCTCTCCTATATAAACCCTTCTTAACCCCTTCATTTTCACACAACCTAAACAACACTTCTCCCCCTCTTTGGCCGAATACACACCATCTCCCTCTTCCTCATTTCTTCTTCTTCTACTCTTTCTTTTCTTTTGCTCGAGGACGAGCAAACATTTTAAGTTTGGTGTGGTAAAAGCGTTGCTTTTTCGTTTTTCCATAACCATTATGGCATCCAAGGCCGGAGAAACCTCTAGAAAGAGGAAAGGGAAGGCAAAAGCTTCCACCTCCGAGTCATGGGAGATGGATAGATTCATCTCAAGGGTGCATCAAGACCACTTCTATGAAGTTGTGGCCTTGAAGAAGGTGATCCCCGAGGTCCCCTTTTCACTCAAAAAGGGTGAATATCCGGAGATCCGACATGAGATTCAAGAAGAGATTGGGAAGTTCTTACCAACCCCATTCAACAAGTCGGAATCTTGATGGTTCAAGAGTTCTATGCCAATGCATGGATCACCAAGAACCATGATCAAAGTGTGAACCCGGATCCAAAGAATTATCTTACAATGGTTCGGGGGAAATACTTGGATTTTAGTCCGGAAAGTGTGAGGATGGCGTTCAACTTGCCTATGATGCAAGGAGATGAACATCCTTACACTAGAAGGGTCAACTTTGATCAAAGGTTGGACCTAGTCCTCACAGTCATATGTGAAGAGGGCGCCCAATGGAAGAGAGATTCAAGAGGAAAGCCGGTTCAACTAAGAAGGCATGACCTCAAACCCGTGGCTAGAGGATGGTTGGAGTTTATCCAACGCTCAATCATTCCCACTAGCAACTGGTCCGAAGTTACTTTAGACCGGGCCATCATGATCCATAGCATCATGATTGGAGAAGAAGTGGAAGTTCATGAGGTTATAGCCCAAGAACTCTACAAGGTGGCGGATAAGTCCTCTACCTTAGCAAGGTTAGCCTTTCCTCACCTCATTTGTCACCTCTGTTATTCAGTTGGAGTTGACATAGAGGGAGACATCACCATTGATGAGGATAAGCCCATTACCAAGAAAAGGATGGAGCACACAAGAGACCCCTCTCATCATGAGATCCCTGAGATACCTCAAGGGATGCACTTTCCTCCACAAGACTATTGGGAGCAACTAAATACCTCCCTAGGAGAATTAAGTTCCAACATGGGACAACTAAGGGTGGAGCATCAAGAACACTCCATTCTCCTCCATGAAATTAGAGAAGATCAAAGAATCATGAGAGAGGAGCAACAAAGGCAAGGAAGAGACATTGAGGAGCTCAAGCACTCCATAGGACCTTCAAGAGGAAGGAAGAGCCGCCATCACTAAGGTGGACCCGTTCCTTGATTTCCTTGTTCTTTATTCTTCTGTTTTTCGAATTTTTGTGCTTTATGTTTGTCCATGTTTGTGTCTTGTGATCATTAGTGTCTTAGTGTCTTAGTGTCTATGCCTTAAAGTTATGAATGTCCTATGAATCCATCACCTCTCTTGAATAAAAACGTGCTTAAATTGAAAAGAAAAGAATTGTATGAATTTTAAATTTTATAACAGTTTAATTATTTTGATGTGGTGGCAACACCTTTGTTCTCTGAATGTATGCTTGAACAGTGCATATGTCTTTTGAATTTGTGGTTCATGAATGTTGGCTCTTGAAAGAATGATGAAAAAGGAGACATGTTACTGAGGATCTGAAAAATCATAAAAATGATTCTTGAAGCAAGAAAAAGCAGTGAATACAAAAAAAAGAAAAGAAGGAGAAAGCAAGCGAAAAAAAAAACCGAAAAAAAAGAAGAAAAAAAAGAGAAAGGAAAAAGAAAAAAAAAAAGGAGTTGTGATCCAAGGCAATAAGAGTGTGCTTAAGAACCCTGGACACCTCTAATTGGGGACTTTAGCAAAGCTGAGTCACAATCTGAAAGGGTTCACCTAATTATGTGTCTGTGGCATGTATGTATCCGGTAGTAATACTGGAAGAAAGAGTGCTTTGGGCCACGGCCAAGACTCAATAAGTAACTGTGTTCAAGAATCATCATACTTAACTAGGAGAATCAATAACACTATCTGGATTCTGAGTTCCTAAAGAAGCCAACCATTCTGAATTTCAAAGGATAGAGTGAGATGCCAAAACTGTTCAGAGGCAAAAAGTTAAAAGCCCCGCTCATCTAATTAATACTGATCTTCATAGATGTTTTTGGAATTCATTGCATATTCTCTTCTTTTTATCTTATTTGATTTTCAGTTGCTTGAGGACAAGCAACAATTTAAGTTTGGTGTTGTGATGAGCGGATAATTTATACACTTTTTGGCATTGTTTTTAGTATGTTTTTAGTAGTTTTAGTTGAGTTCTTAGTATGTTTTTATTAGTTTTTAGTTAAAATTCACTTTTCTGGACTTTACTATGAGTTTGTGTGTTTTTCTGTGATTTCAGGTATTTTCTGGCTGAAATTGAGGGACCTGAGCAAAAATCTGATTCAGAGACTGAAAAGGACTGCAGATGCTGTTGGATTCTGACCTCCCTGCACTCGAAGTGGATTTTCTGGAGCTACAGAAGCCCAATTGGCGCGCTCTCAACGGCGTTGGAAAGTAGACATCCTGGGCTTTCCAGCAATATATGATAGTCCATACTTTGCCCAAGATTTGATGGCCCAAACCGGCGTTCAAAGTCACCTACAGAAATTCCAGCGTTAAACGCCGGAACTGGCACCTAGATGGGAGTTAAACGCCCAAACTGGCATAAAAGCTGGCGTTTAACTCCAAGACAAGTCTAACGAAAATGCTTCATTGTTCAGCCCAAGCACACACCAAGTGGGCCCGGAAGTGGATTTTTATGTCATTTACTCATCTTTGTACACCTTAGGCTACTAGTTTTCTATAAATAGGACCTTTTACTATTGTATTAGAGATCATCTTGGTAGCTATCTTCTAATTTTATGCTATCTTAGATCATTGGGAGGCTGGCCTCACGGCCATGCCTAGACCTTGTTCTTATGTATTTTCAACGGTGGAGTTCTACACACCATAGATTAAGGTGTGGAGCTCTGCTGTACCTCGAGTATTAATGCAATTACTATTGTTCTTCTATTCAATTCCGCTTGTTCTTTGTCCAAGATATCATTGTTCTTCAACTTGATGAATGTGATGATCCGTGACACTCATCATCATTCTCACCTATGAACAAGGTGACTGACAACCATTCTTGTTCTACAAGCATTCGAGGCCCTAGTGTTTATCTCTTGGATTTCTGATTGCACGATGCATGGTTGATCGCCTGACAACCGAGTGCTCGCCTGACAAACGAGCCAGCCATTCCGTGAGATCAGAGTCTTCGTGGTATAGGCAAGAACTGATGGCGGCATTCAAGAGAATCCGGAAGGTCTAACCTTGTCTGTGGTATTCTGAGTAGGATTCAATGATTGAATGACTGTGACGTGCTTCAAACTCCTGAGGGCGGGGCGTTAGTGACAGACGCAAAAGAATCAATGGATTCTATTCCGGCCTGATTGAAAACCGACAGATGGTTAGCCTATGCTGTGACAGAGCATCAGGGACGTATTTCCAATGAGAGGATGGGAGGTAGCCGTTGACAACGGTGAAACCCTACATGAGCTTGCCATGGAAAGGAGTAAGAAGGATTGGATGAAGGCAGTAGGAAAGCAGAGAGACGGAAGGGAAGGCATCTTCATACGCTTATCTGAAGCTCTCACCAATGATATACATAAGTATCTCTATCTTTATCTTATTGCTTTATTCGTTTACCACTATACCCATTTGAGTCTGCCTGACTGAGATTTACAAGGTGACTATAGCTTGCTTCATACCACCAATCTCCGTGGGATCGACCCTTACTCGCGTAAGGTTTATTACTTGGACGACCCAGTGCACTTGCTGGTTAGTTGTGCGAAGTTGTGTTTATGCCATGGTATTGAGCACCAAGTCTTTGGAGCCATTACTAGGGATTGTTTGTGTTTTGAAAAGTAGTGATCACAATTTCGTGCACCAAAAGTCCACAATAAAGAGCAACCTAGATATAGAACATTTAGTTATCCAAAGAGATGCTGGGCATCAATGATCCTAGGAAGAAGTAGTGAGCCATGTGTCTGTGGTGGAAGATGTTGATTTAAAAATAAAGCCAAAGGCTACTACTACAACATTAGACACCAAGCCTTCAAAAAAATAATAAGCTTGATAAGCAACATGAGAAAAGAAAAGTTAGCAAGGGAGCAAAGAAAGAATAAACCTTATAACAGCAAGTTTAGCAAGCCTTTGAAGAAGAATGTATATTATGTAACAGCAACAATAATTGAGTTATCATTATCTGCATAAAAACCCCATGAATCACATTCTGCTATATGCCTAATAAGGATATGTTTCTTTTCTTGTTCATTTCATTTTCTCTTAGTTTTGATGCTTGCTTGGGGACAAGCAAGATTTAAGTTTGGTGTTGTGATGACAGGTCATCATATACCCATTTTTCAAGCTAATTTCAGTTGTTTTACTAGTCTTTATGCACTTTCTTGCATCCTAAGTAAGTGATTTGGAGTGAAAATGCATAACTTCTTTAAATCAAACAACCACCATGAAATTAATGTTAACTCATGAGGTTTAAGCTGAATTTAATTGATTTTTAATTGATTTATAAGCCTTGTGAATTTAGTGATACTTTGAGTGGTTGTTTTGGTTTATTGTAGGTGAAGAAAAGAAGAAAAGAGGAAGCGTGGCTTAAGAAAGCGTGGCCCAAGAGAGAAAAAGTGTGGCGCATAAAAGGAGGAAGCAAGCATTGCCATCCACAAGGGCACACTGCCCTCTAGGAGGGCAACATAGGGAAACAAGGCTTGAGAGGCAACACTGCCCTGCCCACAACAAGGGCAGAGCACAAATTGGTGCCATGAATCAAGAAGATCAAAAACACTGCCCTGCCCTCCTCAAGGGCAATATCGGGCTCACCAAGGGAAGAAATTCAAAGAAAAAGCTCACCAATGCTTGCCACAAGGATCAAACATGGCACCATGAGGAAGCAAGGAATTAAGCCTCACTTTGGTGCCAAGAAAACCAAGGAAAAGTGTAGCGCGTGCATTGCCCGAGTTTCGAACACGGGACTTCAACGTTGGAAACATTGCCCTGCCCTCCGCAAGGGCAGGGCAGCATCTTGAGGTGCACGGCCAGCGCACCAGATTGGCGCATCAAGGGAAGTCTTGGCAGCAACGGCACGCACGCACGGGCATCATTCTGGCGCACCAAAAATTTCTGCCCTGCCCTCCACAAGGGCAGGGCAGCATCCTGTAGCACCAAAGCCGTACGCACCATTTTCTGCCCTGCCCTCCACAAGGGCAGGGCAGCCTCCTGGAAGCAAATGTTCTTGGGCTAAAAATTGAATTAAAAATCCAATTTAATTCATTTCTTCACCAAATCAAAAGCCCATCCAAATTCCAAAATCCAAGAATAGAAAGTGTATAAATAGGAGATAGTTTGATGTAATTAGGACCTTCCTTTTCACTTTTGACTTTTGAACCTTCTTTGGGTTTTTGAATTTTACTTTGAGTATTGAGAGCTAGGATCACTGAGATTTCTGAGAATTGGGAAGGAGAATTGATCTCTCTTCTTCCTTGTTCTTGCTTGAGCATTTTTACTTTTCTTGTTTGAATCTTGGGTGTTAAGAATTGAGGAAATTCTGTCTCAATCTCCACTCAAGAACTCTTTAATTTCTTTTCTGCATAATTAAGTTCAATTACATTTCCTTTACTGCTTCTTCTTCAATTTCTTGTTAATTGCTTTGAGAATTTGGATCTGGGAAGGCCATTGAGATCTAGACTTTGCTATCTAGTCTCTGGAGTCCTGAGATCACATTTTCCTTTTGGTTCTTCTATGAACCTCTGCTGCAATTAATTTCCTTACTGTTTGAGTTCTAATTACTTCTAATTCAATTTCTGCTCTATCAATTGTTGCAATTCAATTTCTCTTTGCTTAAATTCTGATATCCCAGTCCTCAAACCCCTTTTTCATTCAAGCAATTTATATTCCTTGCACTTTAAGTTACTGCAATTTACATTTCTTGCACTTTAAGTTTCAGTCATTTAATTTCTTGTTCTTTAAGATTCAGTCCTTTTACTTTCAGTTCCTTTTAATTTCTGCAATTCTTCCCTTCCCCCTTTACCTTTCCTGTTGTTTATTTACTGTTGGATACAAAACACTCAACCAATACTTGATTCGCTTGACTAAATCAACCACTAAACTAAAATTGCTCAATCCTTCAATCCCTGTGGGATCGACCTCACTCATGTGAGTTATTATTACTTGATGCGACCCGGTACACTTGCCGGTGAGTTTTATGTCGGATCGTTTTCCGCACATCACACACCAAACTTAGAGGTTTGCTTGTCCTCAAGCAAAAGAAGAGAGAGAAGAGGGATAGGAGGAGAGCAAGTGTGGAATGGTGGATGATGAGAGGGGCGCCGAAAGTGAATATAAAGGGAGGGGGGTGGGTATTCGAAAATAAGAAAAAGATATAAGATAAGAGATATGCTTTATAAAAGATAAATATGATAAGAAAAGGATATAATTTAAAAAGATATGAAATAAATCTGAATTTTTAATTTGAAAAAGATTTTTAAAAGATAATTAAATTTTGAAAAACTTAAAAAAAAAAGAGTTGGATTGGATTGGAAATCATCTGTCTTTATGGATGAAGATGCATGTAAAATCTTTGAAAAAAGGGATTTCAGAAATTAGGGATTTTAGAAATTAGGATTAAAATTTTTGGAATTGAAGGATGATATTTGGAAACATGTTTATGCAAGAAATCATGAATAGAAACATAAAAATTAGAAAATTTTTGAAGAAAAATGAATTTTACCTCCTCCCCACCATCCTGGCGTTAAACGCCCAACTGCTGCATGTTTTGGGCGTTTAACGCCCAATTGTTGCTTCTCCTGGGCGTTCAACGCCCAGCTGTTGCTTCTTTCTGGCGTTGAACGCCAGGAAGTCCTTTGTCACTGGGCATTTTTCTGAACGCCCAGGACGCTATCAATCTGGCGTTAAACGCCCAGAAGATGCTTCTTTCTGGCGTTCAACGCCCAGAAGATGCTCCTTTCTGGCGTTTAACGCCCAGATGGCTACCCTTACTGGCGTTGAACGCCCAGTGGGTGCTTCTTTTGGGCGTTCAACACCCAAAACGTTTCTTACTGGCTTTTTCATGCCAGTGAGCTTCCAAATTTCCCTGTAACTCTGTGAATTCAATCAATTGCTATTTTACCTTTTGAAGATACTCTGACATATACCTGTAAAAATCAATTAATTAGCAAAAACAAATAAAATTAAATTTTGTGAATGGCTGGGTTGCCTCCCAGCAAGCGCTTCTTTAATGTCGTTAGCTGGACTATTACTGAGCTTTTAATCAAGTCTCAGTTTTGAGCATTCTTGCTCAAAATTGCTTTCAAGATAATGTTTAACTCTCTGTCCATTAACAATGAACTTTTTGTTAGATTCATTATCCTGAAGCTCTACGTATCCATATGGTGATACACTTGTAATCACATATGGACCTCTTCACCGGGATTTTAATTTTTCGGGGAATAATTTGAGCCTAGAATTAAATAGCAGAACTTTCTGCCCCGGCTCAAAGACTCTGGATGACAATTTCTTATCATGCCATCTTTTCGCTTTCTCTTTGTAAATTTTTGCATTCTCAAAAGCATTGAGTCTAAATTCCTCTAGCTCATTTAACTGGAGCAATCGTTTTTCTCCAGCTAACTTGGCATCAAGGTTTAGGAATTTGGTTGCCCAGTAGGCCTTGTGTTCCAGTTCCACTGGCAAGTGACATGCCTTTCCATACACAAGCTGGTATGGAGAGGTCCCTATAGGGGTCTTGAATGCTGTTCTGTATGCCACAGAGCATCATCCAAGCTTCTTGCCCAATCCCTTCTACGGTTAATTACAGTCCGTTCCAGGATTCTTTTGAGTTCTCTATTTGAGACTTCAGCTTGCCCATTAGTCTGTGGGTGATATGGAGTAGCTACCCTGTGGCTAACTCCATAACGAACCAAAGCAGAGTAAAGCTGTTTATTGCAGAAATGAGTGCCCCCATCACTGATTAATACTCTAGGGGTACCAAATCTACTGAAGATGTGTTTCTGTAGGAATTTTAACACTGTTTTAGTGTCATTAGTGGGTGTTGCAATAGCCTCCACCCATTTGGATACATAATCCACTGCCACCAGAATATAAGTGTTTGAGTATGATGGTGGGAAAGGTCCCATGAAGTCAATACCCCATACATCAAACAACTCAATCTCCAAGATCCCTTATTGAGGCATGGCATAACTGTGAGGTAGATTTCCAGATCTTTGGCAACTGTCACAATTAAGTACAAACACTCTGGAATCTTTATAGAGAGTAGGCCAGTAGAAGCCACATTGGAGGACTCTTGTGGCTGTTCGCTCACTTCCAAAATGTCCTCTATACTGTGATCCATGGCAGTGCCATAGGATCTTCTGCGCTTCTTCCTTAGGTACACATCTACGGATTACTCCGTCTGCACATCTCTTGAAGAGATATGGTTCATCCCAAAGATAGTACTTTGCATCTGTGATCAATTTCTTTGATTGCTACCTACTGTACTCTTTGGGTATGAACCTCACTGCCTTGTAGTTTGCAATATCTGCAAACCATGGCACTTCCTGGATGGCAAAGAGTTGCTCATCCGGAAAGGTTTCAGAGATCTCAGTAAGAGGGAGGGACGCCCCTTCTACTGGTTCTATTCGGGACAGGTGATCTGCTACCTGATTCTCTGTCCCTTTTCTGTCTCTTATTTCTGTATCAAACTCTTGCAGAAGCAACACCCATCTTATAAGTCTGGGTTTTGAATCCTGCTTTGTGAGTAGATATTTAAGAGCAGCATGATCAGTGTACACAATCACTTTTGATCCTACTAAATAGGATCTGAATTTGTCAATGGCGTAAACCTGCAAGTAGCTCTTTTTCTGTGGTTGTGTAATTCTTCTGTGCGTCATTTAGAACACGGCTGGCATAGTAAATGACGTGCAGAAGCTTGTCATGCCTTTGTCCCAACACTGCACCAATGGCATGGTCACTGGCATCACACATTAGTTCAAATGGCAATGTCCAATTTGGTGCAGAGATGATTGGTGATGTGACCAATTTAGCTTTCAGAGTCTCAAATGCCTGCAGACACTCCTTATCAAAGACAAATGGCGTGTCAGCAGCTAGCAGGTTGCTCAGAGGTTTGGCAATTTTTGAAAAATTCTTTATAAACCTCCTATAGAATCCTGCATGCCCTAGAAAGCTTCTGATTGCCTTAACATTGGCAGGGTGGTGGTAATTTTTCAATTACCTCTACCATAGCTTGATCCACCTCTATTCCCTTGTTCGAGATTTTGTGCCCAAGGACAATTCCTTCAGTCACCATAAAGTGACATTTTTCCCAGTTTAAAACCAGGTTAGTCTCTTGGCATCTCTTTAGAACAAGTGCTAGATGGTCAAGACAGGAGCTGAATGAGTCTCCAAATACTGAAAAGTCATCCATGAAGACTTCCAGAAATTTTTCCACCATATCAGAGAAAATTGAGAGCATGCACCTCTGAAAGGTTGCAGGTGCATTGCACAGGCCAAATGGCATCCTTCTGTATGCAAATACTCCAGATGGACATGTGAATGCCGTTTTCTCTTGATCTTTTGGATCTACTACAATTTGATTATAACCTGAATATCCATCCAGGAAGCAGTAGTATTCATGACTTGCCAGTCTTTCTAGCATCTGGTCTATGAATGATAAAGGAAAATGATCCTTTCTGGTAGCTGTATTGAGCCTTCTATAATTAATACACATACGCCACCCAGTAACTGTTCTTGTAGGAACCAGTTCATTTTTTTCATTATGAACTACTGTCATGCCACCTTTCTTAGGGACGACTTGGACAGGGCTTACCCAGGGGCTATCAGAAATAGGATAAATAATCCCAGCCTCTAGTAACTTAGTGACCTCTTTCTGCACCACCTCCTTCATGGCTGGATTCAGCCGCCTTTGTGGTTGAACCACTGGCTTGGCGTCACCCTCCAGTAAGATCTTGTGCATGCATCTGGCTGGGCTAATGCCCTTGAGATCACTGATGGACCACCCAAGAGCTGTCTTGTGTGTCCTTAGCACTTGAATTAGTACTTCCTCTTCCTGTGGCTCTAAGGTAGAGCTTATGATTACCGGAAAGGTATCACCTTCTCCCAGGAATGCATATTTTAGGGATGGTGGTAATGGTTTGAGCTCGGGTTTAGGAGGTTTCTCCTCTTCCTGAGGGATTTTCAGAGGTTCTACTATTCTCTCTGATTCCTCCAAATCAGGCTGAACATCTTTAAAGATGTCCTCTAGCTCTGATTCGAGACTCTCAGCCATATTGACCTCTCTTACCAGAGAGTCAATAATATCATCACTCATGTAGTCATTTGGGGTGTCTGGATGTTGCATGGCTTTGACAACATTCAACTTGAACTCCTCCTCATTGACTCTCAAGGTTACTTCCCCTTTTTGGACGTCAATGAGGGTTCGGCCAGTTGCTAGGAAAGGTCTTCCTAGAATGAGAGTTGCACTCTTGTGCTCCTCTATTTCCAGCACCACAAAGTCAGTAGGAAAGGCAAATGGCCCAACCTTGACAATCATGTCTTCAATCACGCCTGATGGGTATTTAATGGAGCCATCAGCAAGTTGAAGACATATCCGGGTTGGTTTGACTTCTTCAGTCAAACCGAGCTTTGTGATAATAGATGCAGGTATTAGGTTGATACTTGTCCCAAGGTCACATAGAGCTTGCTTGGTACAATTACCCTCTAATGTGCATGGTATCATAAAGCTCCCGGGGTCTTTAAGCTTCTCAAGTAAGCTTTTCAGAATGACTACACTGCATTCTTCAGTGAGGTAAACTTTTTCAGTTTCTCTCCAATCCTTCTTATGACTTAAGATCTCTTTCATGAACTTAGCATAAGAGGGTATTTGCTCAAGTGCTTCTGCAAACGGAATCTTTATTTCAAGAGTCCTGAGATAGTCTGCAAACCGGGCAAATTGCTTATCCTGTTCCGCTTGGCGGAGTTTTTGAGGATAAGGCATTTTGGCTTTATATTCCTCAACCTTAGTTGCTGCAGTTTTATTACTTACAGAAGTGGGTTGGGAAGCCTTTTTAGAAAGGTTGTTATCAGCACTTGTATGTGACTGATCCCCTACTGGCATTTGAATGCCAGGGGTGAAAGCTGGAGTGGCGTTAGACGCCAACTCCTTATCTGTTACTGGCGTCTGAACGCCAGAACTGTGCTCCCTTTGGGCGTTCAACGCCGGATTCATGCTTGTTTCTGGCGTTGAACGCCAGGAATGAGCATGGTCTGGGCGTTCAGCGCCAGCATTATTCCTCTCTGGGCTCTGATTGTCCTCAGAGGGATTTTGAGTAGCTATTTGTTCATTTCTTGGCTTCCTGCTGCTTTGAAGTGAAGTATTTAATGTTTTCCCACTTCTTAATTGAACTGCTTGGCATTCTTTTGCTATTTGTTTTGACAGTTGCTTTTCTGTTTGCTTTAACTGTACTTCCATATTCCTGTTAGCCATTCTTGTTTCCTGTAGTATTTCCTTGAATTCGGCTAGCTGCTGGGTTAGAAAGTCTAATTGCTGATTGAATTCATTAGCTTGATCCACAGGACTGAGTTCAGCAGTTACTATTTTAGCTTCTTCTTTCATGGAAGATTCACTGCTTAGGTACAGATGCTGATTTCTGGCAACTATATCAATAAGCCCTTAAGCTTCTTCAATTGTTTTTCTCATATGTATAGATCCACCAGTTGAGTGGTCTAGAGAAATCTGAGCTTTTTCTGTAAGCCCATAGTAGAAGATGTCTAAATACACCCACTCTGAAAACATTTCAGAGGGGCATTTTCTTAGCATCTCTCTGTATCTCTCCCAGGCATCATAAAGGGATTCATTATCTCCTTGTTTGAAGCCTTGGATGCTTAGCCTTAGCTGTGTCATCCGTTTTGGAGGGAAATAGTGATTCAGGAATTTTTCTGACAGCTGTTTCCATGTTTTTATGCTGTTCTTAGGCTGGTTATTTAACCACATCTTAGCTTGATCTTTTACAGCAAATGGAAACAGTAATAATCTGTAGACATCCTGATCTACTTCCTTATCATGTACTGTGTCAGCAATTTGTAAAAATTGTGCCAGAAACTCTGTAGGTTCTTCCTGTGGAAGACCGGAATACTGGCAGTTTTGCTGCACCATGATAATGAGCTGAGGATTCAACTCAAAGCTACTAACTCCAATGGAGGGTATACAGATACTACTCCCATATGAAGCAGTAGTGGGGTTAGCATATGACTCCAGAGTCCTCCTGGACTGTTCATTTCCACTTAATTCCATGATGGAACAAGGGAGATGATATGTATGTTGATATTATTTATTTTATAAAATTAAAATAAAAATGGAATAAATAAAAACGAAATAAATAAAATAAAAAAAAGAAATTAAAAATATTTTGCAAAGATTTTCAAAAAAATTTTGAAATTGAAATCTGAAATTTTTATATAAAAAATTTTGAAGTTATAGTTTAAAATTAGTTAGAAAAGATATTTTTTTTTTGAATTTTGAATTTTATGATGGAAGAGAAAAACACACAAAAGACACAAGATTTAAAATTTTTTAGATCTAATGCTCCTTATTTTCAAAAATTTTGGAGGGAAAACACCAAGGAACACCAAACTTAAAAATTTTAAGATCAAGACACAAGAAAAACTCAAGAACACCTTGAAGATTCACAAGAACACCAAGAACAAAAGAAAGAACACCAAACTTAAAATTTTTAGAGAACCAAGATAAATTTTCGAAAATTAAAGAAAGATCAACAAGAAAACACCAAACTTAAAGTTTGGCACAAGATTAAATCAAGCAAAATTATTTTTGAAAAAGGATTTTAAAAAGAAGGTGCCCAATTGCCAAGAACATAAGCCAACGCTATAACCAACTGAGCTAAAAATGTAACGTATTTTAAAGATGTATTATTTTTATGGATAAAATAAATTTTTGAAAACTAATGTCTTGAAAAAGCAAAAGAAAAACAAGAAAAGACACAGAACAAGAAAAATTAAAGATCAAACAAGAAAAATAAACAAGAACAACTTGAAGATCAAGGAAGAACAAAGAACACTAATACGAAAATTTTAAAGAAAAATATAAAATATGCAATTGACACCAAACTTAGAACAAGACACTAAACTCACGAAAAAAATTAAAATTGATAAAGAAAAATAATATTTTTGAAAAATTTTTAAAAAGGGATAATAAAAGATGCAATTCTAGTGAAAAAAAAAAGGATAAATTCTTCCTAATCTAAGCAACAAAATAAACCTTTAGTTGTTCAAACTCGAATAATCCCCGGCAACGGCGCCAAAAACTTGGTGCACGAAATTGCAATCACACTTTTGCAATCCGCACAACTAACCAGCAAGTGCACTGGGTCGTCCAAGTAATACCTTACGTGAGTAAGGGTCGATCCCACGGAGATTATTGGTTTGAAGCAAGCTATGTTTATTTTATTATTCTTAGTCAGGATTTCAATTAAAATTATCAGTTTGAATTATTAGAAAAATAAAAGAGCGTGAATTAATTACTTGTAATGTAGTAATGGAGAATATGTTGGAGTTTAGGAGATGCTTTGTCTTCTGAATTTCTGTAATGTAATATTCCATCCATGGAAAAGTGCAAAGTTCCCTCCATGGCAAGCTGTATGTAGGGTGTCACCATTGTCAGTGGCTACCTCCCATCCTCTCAGTGAAAACGGTCCAGATGCTCTGTCACAGCACGGCTAATCAGCTGTTGGTTCTCGATCATATTGGAATAGGATCCATTGATCCTTTTGCATTTGTCATCACGCCCAGCAATCGCGAGTTTGAAGCTCGTCACAGCCATTCAATCCTTGAATCCTACTCGGAATACCACAGACAAGGTTTAGACTTTCCGGATCCTCAAGAGTGGCCGCCATCAATTCTAGCTTATACCACAAAGATTCTGATTAAGGAATCTAAGAGAAGCTCATTCAATCTGATGTAGAACGGAGGTGGTTGTCAGGCACACGTTCGTGGATTGAGAAAGGTGATGAGTGTCACGGATCATCACCTTCTTCATAATTAAGCGCGAATGAACATCTTAGATGGGAACACACACGTTTGAATGGAGGAATAGAAACAATTGCATTAATTCATCGAGACGCTGCAGAGCTCCTCACCCCCAACAATGGAGTTTAGAGACTCATGCCGTCAAAGTGTATAAAATTTAGATCTGAAAATGTCATGAGGTAAAAAGTTAATCTCTAAAAGTTGTTTAAATAGTAAACTAGTAACCTAGGTTTACAGAAAATGAGTAAACTATGATAGATGATGCAGAAATCCACTTCTGGGGCCCACTTGGTGTGTGCTGGGTGGTGCACGAAATTGCAATCACACTTTTGCAATCCCGCACAACTAACCAGCAAGTGCATTGGGTCGTCCAAGTAATACCTTGCGTGAGCAAGGGTCGATCCCACGGAGATTGTCGGCTTGAAGCAAGCTATGGTTATCTTGTAAATCTTAGTCAGGATATCAGAAATTATCAGGATTGATTGTGAAAAGCAAAAGAACATGAAATAGGTACTTGTTTTGCAGTAATGGAGAATAGGTTGAGGCTTTGGAGATGCTCCATCTTTTGAATCTCTGCTTTCCTACTGTCATCTTCATCAAACACGCAAGGCTCCTTCCA